>NC_090368.1:3767821-3890724 GCF_035084215.1 Heptranchias perlo | reverse complement strand
TACCTTCGGCTCTGGAATTCCCTCCCTAAACCTCTCCGCCTCTCCTTTTAAGAGGCTCCTTAAAACCTACCTCTTTGACCAAGCTTTGACCTGTGCTAATATCTCCTATGTGCTCGGTGTCAGACTTTGATAACACTTGGGGCGTTTTACTATGTTAAAGATGCTATATAGAATCATAGAAGTTTACAACATGGAAATAGGCACCTTCGGCCCAACATGTCCATGTCGCCCAGTTTATACCACTAAGCTAGTCCCAATTGCCTGCACTTGGCCCATATCCCTCTATACCCATCTTACCCATGTAACTGTCCAATGTACGTTGAATGTATGAATGTACGTTGTTTAGAGCCAAGTTGACTGGGGTCATGCGTTTTACTCGGTTTCTCATCTTATACAACGGTGTCCTGTCATCTTAGTCTATAGGTTAGGTTAATGTTCTGGATGAGAGCCTTCATCACAGCTTCCAGTTTCGATGCATCTGTCTCGTGTGTACAGGTTTCAGTGTAATTTTATGGAGAACTCAGAGCAGAGAAGGTAAATGGACAGATGATCTATTTTGAAGAAACATAAAAGTCAGAGAGGAAGAAAAAGCCTTATTCAAAATGAAAGAAAAGACTTGAATTGGTCACATTTCTCTGAAACATCTTGATGTTCTGCCTGCAATAAATTAAAGGAATCTTACATCACCAGGTTATAGTCCAACAATTTTATTTTAAAATCACAAGCTTTCGGAGATTATCTCCTTCGTCAGGTGAGTAGTGAATGAGAGGTTCTCAAATCGCATATCTTATTTGAGAACCTCTCATTCACTACTCACCTGACGAAGGAGATAATCCGAAAGCTTGTGATTTTAAAATAAAATTATTGGACTATAACCTGGTGTTGTAAGATTCCTTATATTTGTCCACCCCAGTCCATCACCGGCATCTCCACATCATGCAATTAATTAGGAAGTGCAGTGACAGTGTTGCTGAAAGTGGCAGGGTGTTCTGATCCCCAGCACTGAATGTCCTTCACTGAGAACTCATAAAACAGTAATTAGGAAGATTGTTTTCATGTGGTTTTATGACAATATTGGGATAACCAAGTCTAGTACTGCACTGCAATTGAGCCAAGTGACCCAGCAGACATCAGTTTGCCTACAACAGTGACTGCATTTCAGAAGCTCTTTTATTGTTTGTGACGTCCAGAGGACGTGATGGGTACTCTATAACTCTTTTTTAAAAAAAAAATTCTTGGAATGTGGGCATCGCTGGCAAGGCTGGCATTTATTGCCCCTCCCTAGTTGCCCTATAGAAGGTGGTGATGGGCCTTTTTTCTGAACCGCTGCGGTCTGTGTGGTGAAATGGCTCCCACGGTGCTGTCAGGTTAGGGAGTTCCAGGACAGCGGTTTGATACAACCGAGGGGCTTGCTAGGCCGCTACAGAGGGGAGTTAAGAGTCAACCACGTGTGGTGTGGGACTGGAGTCACGTTTAGGCCCAGACTGGATAAGGACGGCAGGTTTCCTATCCCTAAAGGACGTTATTGAACCGGTTGGGTTTTTAACGATAATCCGACAGCTTCACTGATCCTTTCACTGACACCAGCTTTTTATTTCCACGTTTTTTTTTCAAATTGTCACGGTGATTTGAACTTGCGTTCTCCAGATCACTAGTCCAGTAACAGAACGATTACACCACCGTACACGTCAAAGAGAGAAGTCTTTGCCAAGCTGTGTGTGGGGGGGGTGGTGAGGAGAGACATGAGTTGGGGGTGGTGAGAAAGGGCCCTCTTCTGAACCATTCACGTCATCTCTTTGTCCACCAGCCATTGATGGTGTCTGTTTTCCTTCTCTGAGACCCCGACTCTGACTGGGACACGCTCCTGCCAGCTGCACCCTACCTTTGCCCAAGTGGCTGAATGGGTGTGGACCTAGCTGGCGGAGCTATTCGACTGCAGTGGGCATCGCAGCCCTGCCAGATCCCGTCCTCTCCCCAACTCACTCGCTCCCCAGCAGGACACGATGGGTGCCGATCAGGGGTGGGAACTCGGGCTGAATTCCCACTTCCCGCCCTTCTGGCACAAGGATGCTGAGGCCCATTATGGTGCCCACATCCACTGCTCTGGTTGAACTCGGCAAAGACTTGGGGGAGGGGGTAGATACACGAGTCTCCACTACAGAACTAACAGAGGACAGCAGCTGGTGTCATACTCTGGCCTAGCAGTTTGCTCCCAGAGCAGAGTCCAGGGGCCAGGGTTCCCTGATTCTACTCTCTGTTGGGGGGTATACGGCACAGGGTGGGACTGTAACACACACACACACAGACAGAATAGAAAGAGGAAGGGGCCAGAGAGTTTGCCTTTGTGGCTGCTTATAGCAGCCCCCTGTGAAGAGACAACACATTGTGTATTTTTAACAATGTGCCTGTGTTGGAACCAGATGCGAGGTCTCGGCAGTGAAAGTTCAGACGGTACAAGGGGTAACTGATTTGCTCTACGAATCCTTCAAAACCAGAGATCTCAGTCCAGTCCTCCCATGTACGATTAAAGGCGCACCCCCCGCCCCCCCCCCCCCCCCACATTGGACAGCATTGAGTGTCTGACAACCCCCATCCCCTCCTGAATCTCATGCCTCTGGGACCTGTCTTAAATGTCCCATTCTGTGACGGTGGTGGTGGTTAAAGGAAGGGAATAATCAGCCAGAGTTCCTGCTCCAGCGCTCCACTGGAAAGCACCTGCTCGTAAGTGTGGGGCGAGGCCGGGATCAGATCGGCCTGTGATGCCCCATGCGGTTGAAGAGCCCGCCAGTGCTCACCGTGTAGATTGGCCACTTGAACGGGGTACCGGAGGGCAGCTGGGACCAGTGTTCAGATCGTAGAACCTTACAGCACAGGAGGAGGCCATTCGGCCCATCGTGCCAGTGCCGGCTCTTTGAAAGAGCTATCCAATTAGTCCCACTCCCCCCTGCTCTTTCCCCCAGTCCTTCAAATTTTTCCTCTTCAATTCCCTTTACTATTGAATCTGCTTCCACCGTCTGGTTCTTTTGCCAATTATCTTAAATCTGTGGCTGTAAACCAGAGGACAATTAAGTATTTTTGAAGTGTAGTCACTGTTGTAATGTAGGAAACGCTGCAGCCAATTTGCGCACAGCAAGATCCCACAAACAGCAATGCGATAATGACTTTTAGTGATGTTGGTTGAGGGATAAATATTGGTCAGGACACCGGGGAGAACTCCCTTGCTGTTCTTCGAAATAGTGGCCGTGGAATCTTTTACGTCCACCTGAGAGGGCAGACGGGGCCTCGGTTTAACGTCTCATTTGAAAGACGACGCCTCCGACAGTGCAGCACTCCCCTCAGTCCCGATCGAAACTTTTTAAAATGGCGACGGTAAGCTTTCGCCGTGCCGTTTCTGCAGTGTAAACCTGTGCTCCTTTCTAACCGCTGTCTCCTCTTCTCCCCGGTGGTCGCAGTGTCGACAACAGCGAATACATGAGAAATGGGGACTTCCTGCCAACCAGGCTGCAGGCGCAGCAAGATGCCGTCAACATCGTCTGTCATTCCAAAACGCGGAGCAATCCCGAGAACAACGTGGGGCTCATCACGCTCGCCAAGTAAGTGACGCCACCCCGGAGCCTCCTTCCTGTTTCTGTCCCTAAATCTCTCCTCCCTTAAAACCGACCTCTCCGACTAAGTGTTTGATCACCTCTCCTAATATCTCCTTATCTGGCTCGGAGTCAAATCTTGTGTGATGATCGAGCCTTGGGACGTTTTACTACGTTAATGGCTCTTTATAAACGCACGTTGTTGTTGTGCACCCTTCACCCCGCAGTTGGCGGCCGCGCCTTCGGCCGCCTGGGCCCCACGCTCTGCAATTCCCTTTCCAAATCCCACCGCCTCCTCCTCTATGACCCCCGTCCCCCAATACCTCCTCCTCTGGCTCGGCATTCCCTTTGTTTTGGTTATGCCTCTGTTGGAGCGCCTTGGGACGTTTCCCTAAGTTATCGAGAGCCGTGTGCACGCACTTCCAGCAGGAGCAACGGGATAGCGACGAGGAGTCCTGTCTGACTCTTTCCCTCCCCGGCCCAGAGGCCTAGTTGTAGCACCAGCTGAGATCAGCTAACCTCTCACCGACTTGGGATGGAACCTGGCATCTTCCTGGTGCTACTTCGGATGATGCATTTCCCCCCACTCACCCATTTGGGGGTTGTCTCCTTTATTCTATGCAAGCAGTAATACTGGGGCAATAATAAGAAAGGGCCTTCCACGACCACAGGACTTCCCAAAGCGCTTTACAGCCAATGAAGTACTTTTGAAGTGTAGTCACTGTTGTAATGTAGGAAACGCAGCAACTAACTTGTGCACAGCAAGATCCCACAAACAGCAGATCATCTTTTTTTTAGTGATGTTGGTTGAGGGATAAATACTGGCCCAGTACACTGGGGAGAATTCACCTGTACTTCTTTGAAATAGTGGCCGTGGGACCTTTTATGTCAACCAGGGGCCTCAGTTTAACGTCTCATCCGAAAGACGGCACCTACGACAGTGCAGCGCTCCCTCAGTACAGCACAGGAAGTGTCGGCCTGGATGATGGGCTCGAGTCTCTGGAGTAATTTGTTGTAAAATTGGTTTGAGACGGGTCCCAAGTGTCAGCGGCCAGGCTGGGTGGGATCGTGTGTAAAGGTGTACGTCACTGGCTGGACCCTGACACTGGTCGCCACCCACCCAGTCCCCCTGTCGTCCCATCGGGGGCCCACCTTTCAGTGACTACACCCCAACTGACTTTTTACCTCCTGGCACCTCCACCCACTCCTGTCATCTGTTGAGCCTCTCCCCCTCCTGAGCCGATTGTGTACCCGAGAGGCTTTATAAGTGCGAGTTGTTCCATTTTAACAGGGACCACTTTGTCTCTTGCTCTTGTTGCAGTAACTGCGAGGTGCTCACGACCTTGACCCCTGACACGGGTCGAATTCTGTCCAAGCTTCACGCCGTCCAGCCCACGGGGAAAATCAGCTTCTGCACTGGCATCCGAGTGGCACACGTAAGTGAGACCTCCGTGAGAAACGAACTCGAATTCAGACAGCGCCTTTCACCCCCAAGCTTGGCGTCACTGCTACCAAAACTGAGGGATTATATCTATCAGGAAAGATTGAACAGGCTGGGGCTAGAAAAGGAGAAGACTGAGGGGTGACCTGAGAGAGGTCTTTGAGATTATGAAGGGGTTTGGTAGGGTAGACGTAGAGATGATGTTTCCACTTGTGGGGGTGTCCAAAACTAGGGGTCATAAATATAAGAGAGTCACTAATAAATCCAATCGGGAATTCAGGAGAAACTTCTTTACCCAGAGAGTGGTGAGAATGTGGAACTCGCTACCACAAGGAGTGGTTGAGGCGAATAGCATAGATGCATTTAAGGGGAAGCTGGATAAACACATGAGGGAGAAAGGAATAGAAGGATATGCTGATAGGGTTTGATCAGGTAGGGCGGGAGGAGGCTCGTGTGGAGCTTTAACAGTGGCAAAGACCAGTTGGGCCGAACGGCCTGTTTCAGTGTTTTAAATTCTGTGTAATTCTACGTAAATGTCTCCCTCCTTTTTTCAGTTGGCTCTTAAACATCGTCAGGGGAAAAACCACAAAACGAGGATCATTGTGTTTGTCGGAAGCCCGGTGGAGGATAACGAGAAGGATGTGAGTAAATCCGAGGTCATTCCCGCTGGTCCGACCCTCCTGTCTTTGTTTTCAACTCCCTGTTGAAACCTCTCCTCTTTTTAAAAAGCTCGGAAACCTTCGAAGGGACGTTCTCGAATCGGGCGGGAGTGACATGTAATCACCGGCATTTTTACTGCCTCCTGCTGATGTCCCGGTGCCGAGTGTAGAAATTCAGGAGGCTTGTAGCAAGCTGTTGGATGTCAGCCTCGGCTCAGCGGGCAGCACTCGCTCCTCTGAGTCAGAGAGTCGTGGCTTCAAGTCCCCCTCCAGAGACTCGAGCCCCATAATGCAGGCCGACCCTCGCGGTGCCAGGTACTGAGGGAGTGCTGCACTGTCGGAGGTGCCCTGTTTCAGATGAGACGTTAAACCGAGGGCCCTGTCTGCCCCCTCTCAGGTGGACGCAAAAGATCCCACGGCCGTTATTGGAAGAGCAGGGGAGTTCTCCCCAGTGTCCTGGGGCCGATATTTATCCCTCAACCAACACCACTAAACACAGATGATCTGGTCATTATCACATCACTGTTCGTGGGATCTTGCTGTGCGCAAATTGGCTGCCGCGTTTCCTACATTACAACAGTGACTACATTTCAGTAGTACTCCATCAGCTGTAAAGAGCTTTGGGACGTCCTGAGGTGATGAAAGGCACTGTAGAAATGCAAGTTCTTTTCTGTGTTACGCTCACTTCCCCCTCTATATAATTGTACCACCCAGTGTTTTTCCGTAGTTCCACCTCTGATTTACTCAGTCCGAGATCAGTGCTCGGTTGATGGGAGTGGGGCTCGAACCCCATAACCTACTGACCCAGAGGCGCGAGTGCAACCAAAAATGATACAAAGCTCTTCTGTAAAGTTTTTACTCTGGCAGCAAACTGCTTCGCTTACCTCCACCCTCCCCATGCCTTAGAGGGGTTTGTTGTGATGCCCCCCACAGTTGAATAACTTGCCCAGAATTGCACTTGACAAGTGGGCGCCTCAGTGGGGCACCGGAAGGCAGCTAGTGCCCATGGACTACTTACAGCAGCAAAGGTCACTGTGTACAGGACAGGAGGGGGAAAAGTATTAATACTTTATTGAGGCAGCTGCTCTTTATACTTTTCTGTTCCTCACAGTTGGTCAAATTAGCAAAGAGGCTGAAGAAAGAGAAGGTGAACGTGGATATAGTGAACTTTGGAGAGGAGGTGAGTCATGGAGAGATGTGGGACGAGGGGGAGTGGGGAGGGAGGGAGGATGAGGGGGATGGGGGGATGAGGTTATATTTACCCAGGGGCGAGCGGACTGTAAAGTCTGTCTGAATGTTTTAAAAGTCCATTCACACCCGCTGGGGTTCTGGTCTCGTGCGTTTCAGATATCCCAAAGGCCAAGATTACTACGGAATGGCTCGTTTTTATGCTGTGCGTAGCCAAATCCTAAACGTATCCAAACTATTGGTGTTGTGTGTACTGTGCACTGGGTCTGGTTCACGGGGCCCACTGAATGAGCTTTGCTGAAAAGCTGGGCTTGTGCCCGGCCCTGGATATTTCACAGTGAGATGTTCCTCTCCCTTTCCTCCTCTCTCCCCCTGCCACCCTCAGTTGTTCCACTGACCCTGAGACTCCCCCCTCCCCCCACCCCCCCCCCCCCACCAAGCTGCGAGGTGCTGACTTTGTTCCCCTGGTTTGTGCTCATTGCCTGTTCCTGCTTTTCCACGCCTGTCTGAGTGCGTCATAAGCAGAACTTGCCCCTCGTTAATCTTTGTATCGTTCTGTCTGTTTTAAAAGCTCTGAGTTTGTAGAATCGTAGAATGGTTACAGCGCAGAAGGAGGCCATTTGGCCCATCGAGCCCGTGCTGAGTTTGACACAGTGAGCCCGTGTCCCGCCCGGGGTTCCATCCCTGGCTCGTGCCGAGTTAGGTGACGTCACTCGCTGCAGCAGTAGGAAGTGCTTCAGTGGCCTTCGATGCAGTTGTGGGAGTGGAGGGCGCAGAAAACCTGCCAGGGCTTCCCAGCCCCGATCACTGTTCGATAACCAAGCTCCCACTCTCTTTCCGGGAAAGTGCGAGCTGAGCACATGGGTCAGTGGCTGTGATGCCCTCTCAAGTCGAATATCTTACCAGCAGTCGTGTGGAGAACTGCCACTCGGGCGGCGCGCTCCCGGAGGGCAGCTGGTGCCCGAGTGGCAGTCAGCGTTTCCAGAAGAGGGGAGAAAACAGACAAGAAAGGGTCCTTGGCGGCTGTGGGGAGGGAAGGGGAGGGGAGGTGAATTGCTCACTCGGGTTGGCACGTGGACTCGGCCGGTCCGGCAACGCCTCGATTGTAAAATTCTCATCCTTGTTTTCAAATCCCTCCCCCACAATCTCTGTAACCTCCTCCAACCCTCCGAGATCTCTGCGCTCCTCCAATTCTGGCCTCTTGCTCATCCCCCCCATTCCCATCGCTCCACCATTGGCGGCCGTGCCTTCAGCCGCCTGGGCCCTAAGCTCTGGAATTCCCTCCCTAAACCTCTCCGCCTCTCTCTCCTCCTTTTGGTCACCTGTCCTAATATCTCCTCATGTGGCTCGGTGTTAAACTTTATCTGATTACGCTCCTGTGAAGCGCCTCGGGAAGTTTCACTATGTTAAAGACGCTGTATAAATGCAAGTTGTTGTTTGGGCAGTCAGGTTTACGCTGCTCACTTTTTTCCCCTCTTTTACTCTAACTCACCGCTCCCTCCCCCCGCCTACAGGAAGCAAACACGGAGAAGTTAACCGCCTTTATCAACGCACTTAACGGGAAGGATGGAACGGGCTCCCACCTGGTGACAGTGCCTCCGGGCCCCAGCCTCGCAGACGCTCTCATCAGCTCTCCCATCCTGGCCGGGGAAGGGGGCACCATGCTGGGGCTCGGGGCCAGCGACTTCGAGTTTGGAGTGGACCCCAGCGCGGACCCCGAATTGGCCCTGGTAAGAACCAGAAGGGGTTTTCTATTTAAGAGGCCCCTCTGGGAAGGGGTGGAGACCAGACGGGCCCAGGGCAGCGCTGAGCAAACGCAGTAGGCGGCGCACTGCTCCAGCGAGTCGAGGTGGTTGCAGCGAAGAGCGTCGCTGCAGAGGGAGATCCCACGTCCTTCGGATGAGACGTTAAACCGAGGGCCCCGTCTGCCCCCTCAGGTGGATGTAAAAGATCCCACGGACACTATTGGAAGAAGAGCAGGGGGGAGTTCTCCCTGGGGCCAATATATATCCCTCAACTAACATCACTAAAACAGATGATCTGGTCATTATCACGTTGCTGTTTGTGGGATCTTGCTGTGCGCAAATTGGCTGCTGCGTTTCCTACATTACAACAGTGACTACACTTCAAAAAGTACTTAATTGACTGTAAAACGCTTTGGGACATCCTGAGGTTGTGAAAGGCGCTGTAGAAACGCAAGTTCTTTGTGTAAAGTAAAACTGCGGATTTGGCAGCATGGTGATTGATTGATTATTGTAATTATCTCCTCCTCACCAACCCCCCCCCCCCCCCCCCCCGAATCGTGATTTCAAGCCCGACTCCAGCGCTTGAATCTAGGCCGACACTCCCAGTGCCGGTACTGAGGGAGTGCTGCACTGTCGGAGGTGCCGTCCACCGGATGAGACGTTAAACCGAGGCCCCGTCTAGCCGCTCAGGTGGGCGTTGAAGGTTTCACGACTGGGAGGAGAGCAGGGGGCTCCCCTCGGTGGCTGGCCCTGTTTGTGGGATCCTGCTCTGCGCGGTTTGCCTGCAGAACCATCGCGGAAAATCAAAGTAATTCACTGGCCCAGAACCTCTTTTAGGGCGTTTGAGGGATGGGTGACGGTGGGATCGTAAATGAACGTTCTTTTCCTGCGTGCCTGGGGAACGGTTCCGCGCGGTGCTGACCCTCTCGTGTTCTCCTCAGGCTCTCCGTGTGTCGATGGAGGAACAGCGGCAGCGGCAGGAGGAGGAAGCCAGGCGAGCTGCAGCCGCGTCGGCGGTGGAGGCGGGAATAGTGACCCCGACTGGTGACGGTGTGGCTTTAACCCTCTGGGGCCTCTGTATAAACATTGTGGTTAACGGTGGGAGAGTCCCCTCCCCTCCCAAAGACGCTGACTCCTATTTCGCAAGTGCCAGCAGCAGCTCCTGTATCTGCCCCATTTAAGCCGTTCTTAAAGCGCCTGAAGAGCGTCGGTCAGCTATTCGACTGTGCAAGGCGGCACAGCTCTTGTCCTCCCCCCCCACAAGGTCTCCACAGGCCCGTTTCCCAGCTGCGATTACTGGATTGTGATCGGATGCAAGGACCCTGGCTGATTCCCTCCGCCCTAGGCCAATGGTGCTGAGCCCAGTAACACTCCCTGTTGCTGACCTGACTTGAGAGCGCGGATCAAATCTGGGATTTTCCTGCTGTGTCTGGTGCATTTAGCCACTGAACCATCGGGGGGGAGCTCTTGTCCTTTTCCCGCTTGAGCTCTTCACGCACAACCCGAGCGGCAGCAGCGAACGGCCCTGGGTCTCGGCCCGCGGCTCTGCTCGGCCAGGCGGGGGCAGGGCACCTCCTCTACGGGGGGGGTGGGGAGAAGGACACGGGGCACTACAGTGGGCCTGTGTCCTGACGGTCATTTAAGAGCAGAAGTGTCCTGGGAGAGTAACCGCAGGGCAACAAACCCAAACTCCCTGTAAATACTACAGGTCGATCAGCACGTGCAGGCTGTGCCCGTGCTCCGTCTTTTTACGCACGTTTCTCCCCTCCCTCGCTCGCTCCACGTGCTTATATCTGTGTGTCTCTCTCGACCCCTAAGTTACCTTCTGTTAAGAAGAATCGTCTGAACGTTAATGCTTTTTTTCTCAGATCCGGACGACGCTCTCCTGAAGATGTCTATAAGTCAGCAGGAGTCTGCGGGCACTGGTTTGCCTGACTTCAGCAGTATGACCGAGGATGAACAGATTGCCTATGCCATGCAGATGTCCTTACAGGCGCCAGGTACTGCCCACAGCGCGTTCCCTAACCCTGAACAACGTGCATTAATATAGCGCCTTTAACGCAGTAAAACGTCCCGAGGCGTTTCACAGCAGAGATTATCAAACAAAATTTGACACCGAGCCACATGAGATATTAAGACAGGTGACCAAAAGCTCGGTCAAAGAGGTAGGTTTTAAGGAGGGTCTTAAACTCCCCGCCTCTCTCCTCCTTTTAGGGACGGAATTCCAGAGCTCGGGCCGGGCGGCTGAAGCCACTCTTGCCCTCTACTTTTTTAATTCCCTCTTTCCACCCCAACAAATTTCTCCCCTCCTCTCCTGCAGCCGTCTGCTCTTGTCGGTATCCAGTCCCGTTGGGGGTGGTGTTGGGGATCGACCAAGTGGCCTCCCGTTACATGCGGGATATTCGACCACGGCCGCCATCGCAGCCGATGCTGCCCCACACACCCCCCGCTCTCCGGCAGGTACGTTGCTGGATAGCAGGAACTTTGGGTGATTTTCTTTTAAGTCTCCCCCCTCCCCTGGCTGCGATCAGCAAACCCCGAGGTTCAGCACAGGTCGCCCCGCGGACCCTCCTGGTCGGTATAACTCTGTTCCACGGGAAATGCTCTGCAGAGCGCTACAGGGTGGGACTGAAGGTGTTTGTTGTCTGTTTTTAAACTCGTTCTGTTCTGTGTTCCCAATTTAGAGTTCGGCAGCCCCGCGGACATATCCAGCATGGACACCGGCACCGCGATGGACACCTCCGAGGCTTCGGGCAAGGTACTACCGGGCGCTGCCACCCCCCTCCGACCCTGGGCGCTGCCCCCCCCCCATTCGACCCTGGGCGCTGCCCCCCCCCCCATCCGACCCTGGGCGCTGCCCCCCCCCCATCCGACCCTGGGCGCTGCCCCCCCCATCCGACCCTGGGCGTTGCCCCCCCCATCCGACCCTGGGCGCTGCCCCCCCCCCATCCGACCCTGGGCGCTGCCCCCCCCCCATCCGACCCTGGGCGTTGCCCCCCCCATCCGACCCTGGGCGTTGCCCCCCCCATCCGACCCTGGGCGTTGCCCCCCCCATCCGACCCTGGGCGTTGCCCCCCCCATCCGACCCTGGGCGCTGCCCCCCCCATCCGACCCTGGGCGCTGCCCCCCCCCCATCCGACCCTGGGCGCTGCCCCCCCCCCATCCGACCCTGGGCGCTGCCCCCCCCCCCATCCGACCCTGGGCGCTGCCCCCCCCCCATCCGACCCTGGGCGCTGCCCCCCCCCCATCCGACCCTGGGCGCTGCCCCCCCCATCCGACCCTGGGCGCTGCCCCCCCCATCCGACCCTGGGCGTTGCCCCCCCCATCCGACCCTGGGCGCTGCCCCCCCCATCCGACCCTGGGCGCTGCCCCCCCCCCCCCATCCGACCCTGGGCGCTGCCCCCCCCCCCATCCGACCCTGGGCGCTGCCCCCCCCCCCATCCGACCCTGGGCGCTGCCCCCCCCCCCATCCGACCCTGGGCGCTGCCCCCCCCCCCATCCGACCCTGGGCGCTGCCCCCCCCCCCCATCCGACCCTGGGCGCTGCCCCCCCCCCCATCCGACCCTGGGCGCTGCCCCCCCCCCCCATCCGACCCTGGGCGCTGCCCCCCCCCCCATCCGACCCTGGGCGCTGCCCCCCCCCATCCGACCCTGGGCGCTGCCCCCCCCATCCGACCCTGGGCGCTCCCCCCCCCCCCCCCCCCTCCGGCCCCGGGCGCTGCCCCCCCCCCCCCCCTCCGGCCCCGGGCGCTGCCCCCCCCCCCCCCATCCGACCCCGGGCGCTGCCCCCCCCCCCCCCCCATCCGGCCCCGGGCGCTGCCCCCCCCCCCCCCCATCCGACCCTGGGCGCTGCCCCCCCCCCCCCCCCTCCGGCCCCGGGCGCCGCCCCCTCTTATTCTCCCTCCCTCCCAAACTTACATTTTCTAGCAGGAGCCCCATAATTTCCCCCTCCCCAGCCCTAGCCAAGGAGCCCTTGGGCCAACTGCAGCTCTCGGTCCATTGCTCTCCGTGTGATTAGCCAAACCCAGCACGGATATGGATTCAAACTGGGATCTTCCGTCTCCAAATGGCTCCACACCACAGTACATTTACCCACCGAGATATCAGGTAGTGATTCTGTCAAACGGAAGTGTTTATAACAGTTTTTTTTTCCCCCCCAACCCCCCGCCCTCTCTGCACCGGCAGGAAGAAGACAACTACGATGTGATGGAGGATCCCGAGTTCCTGCAGAGTGTGCTGGAGAACCTGCCGGGAGTCGACCCAAACAACGAGGCCATTCGCAACGCCATGGGCTCCCTGGCCTCGCAGGCCTCAAAGGACAGCAAGAAAGACAAGGAGGAAGAGAAGAAATGAGCCTTTGGTGCAGCCCCGGCCCGGTGCTGTAGAGAAGGTTTAAGCAGTGATCTGCATGTTGCTGCTCCGAGTGACCTGGTAATACACGGTGGTAAACATTGCATTCTTTGGCAGTAATAGCTCGCTACAAACGGTAAAAATTGTGCTCATATCTTTTTATTTCTTTCCCCTTCTGTGATATGCAGTGTAAAAGTTCCTGATTCCAAAATGGAAAGTTAATAAAATACACGAGAATTTGAATTATGAATCTCTAATTTTCCGCGCCCGCGTTTTGCGAGGGCCGCACGTCCCAGTGCGCAGAAGAGAAAGGCACAATTCGATTTGTGATTGAAGCCTGAACACCGCGCACCCCTGAGGAGAGTGAGATATGGGTTCACCCCAGTGATCCCCTCGTGCACTAAACTGCTGATCTCAGTTGAGCCACCGGGGGGAGGTGTTGGGCTGAGGGCGGGTCTTTTCTCCCCCCCCACCCCCAAACAGGGTAGGGAGTGAAAATCCCGAGGGAGCGTTGTCCTCGAGTCAGACGCCTGCACCTCCGTCGACCGAGGGTTTGGGACGCAAGAGGGATGGAGAGGTGGGAAGAGTTTCCCCTGATGGTCCAGCCCCCAGTCACTGCTGGTTAGCTTACCTCAGCTGATGTGAGTGGGGTCCCCTGTCCTAGCTGGGTTATAAGCAGGCTGTGGGGAGATCGGTATCCCTGCTCTTAATCTCTATCCAGTGACTGCGGCTCGAAAATTTATGCGGGCTTCGGGTGTGGACAGGTCTTTTTTGGGGTGGTGGAGGGGCCGGTGTTGGTCAGTTATGATGCCCCCCACAGTCAAATTGTATGCCAACACTGTCTACGCACGCACAGGGCCACCAGAGGGTGCCTGTGGTCCTTGTACCGCAGGAGAGGGGGGAGAAGAAAATGGAGGGAGGCAAGGTTGGGATGTGCCGATGGCATCGAGTCACTGACGTGGCCCGTCGTCGACCCACAGGACCGGTTTGTTCTGACACGGACCAAGACCCTGGGGGGGCAGCCCTGCGGAACCAGCCCGTGAATACGGCAAACGGCAATTGATACGAGCTCAATTGCTAAATTTAAATCTGAGATAGATAGCTTTTTGGCAACCAAAGGTATTAAGGGATATGGGCCAAAGGCAGGTATATGGAGTTAGATCACAGATCAGCCATGATCTTATCAAATGGCGGAGCAGGCACGAGGGGCTGAATGGCCTACTCCTGTTCCTATGAATACAACGTGCAGAGCACTTGGTTACAAACTTCACATCGGGTTTTTAAAAAAAAGACTTGCATTTATACAGCGTCTTTCACCACCTCAGGACGTCCCAAAGCGCCTTACAGCCAATGAAGCACTTTTTGAAGTGCAGTCCGCTGTTGCGATGTAGGGAAACCGCGGCAGCCAATTTGCGCACAGCAAGATCCCACAAGCGGCAATGAGATAAAAGACCAGATCGTCCGTTTTTAGCGATTGTTGGGTACCGCAGTGGGAGGAGAGAAATGAAAACTGAGGAACGGGCCGGTGAAAAGCGGACTGACAAGGGGCAAGAAAAGTAGAAGGGTTTGAGAGGAAGGGGGTTTAGACCCACCTGATGCCTCGAACTGTTGAGTGCCCATGAGTGGACGGGCGGAGATCTGCAACTCTTACGGTCAGTTCCCAATCTGACCGATTATGTCCTTCTGCCGGTGGAGCCTGGTGCTCTGTCCCTATCGAGGGGCAGATTGCACACTAAACAAAACGGTACAGAGGAGATTTACCTGAACGGCACCGGGGATGAGGGACTTCAGTTACGTGGAGAGACTGGAGAAGCTGGGATTGTTCTCCTTGGAGCAGAGAAGGTTAAGGTGGAAATTTAATAGAGGTGTTCACAATCATGAGGTTTTGGTAGAGTAGACGAGGAGAAACTCTCCAGCGGCAGGACGGTCGGTAACCAGAGGACACAGATTTAAGATAATGTGCAAAAGAACCAGAGGGGGAGATGAGAATTTTTTTTTAACGCAGTGAGTTATAATCTGGAATTCACTGCCGGAAAGGGAACCCAAGCCTAATCTATGCAACCTGTCCTCATAATTTAATACTTTTAGCCCTGGTATTATTCTGGTGATAGTGTGGGGTGTTTGTTACTGGTGGGTCACCAATATTCTTTAGGGAAGGAAACCTGCCGTCCTTACTCTTATATGTGACTCCAGCCCCACACCAACGCGGTTGCCTTAACTACCCTCCATAGTGGCCATCGCAAGCCATTCGACTGTATCAAATCCGCTGCCAGTCCATGAAAGCCCATCACCGCCACCTGAGGGCAACTAGGGGATGGGCAATAAATGCCGGCCCTGCCAGCGATGCCCACATCTCGAGAATGGATGGATAAAGAAGGAAGGCAGCTCGGCTCTTGATTAAATGCCAGCTGGATTTGCACCACCGTCGAGGCTCCAACACAAGGAATGGCCCCTCGGCCATCGTTTCCCTTTAATAAACGACGTTGGATGCGTAAACCTCCTGTTTGGACGTTGTAGTTTTAGTTGATCTGTGTATTGTCATTAGTGATGGTGATCTGCCATCACTTGCTGCAGTTGTAACATTTCGAAATCTGAATCTTCCGTAGGCTGTAAAATCAAAGCAAAGAATATCTTTCTAACAGGCCATTTCTAGCAAATTCCTCGGGTTTTTTTACAGAATATTTAATACTCAAGGTAAGTGGTTCCCCAAGTGTATCAATTTTCTGTGAAAGGTCCCATGGCACTATTCCAAGAAGAGCAGGGGAGCTCTCCCCGTGTCCTGGGACAATATTTATCCCTCAACCAACATCGCTAAACACAGATTATCCGGTCATTATCACATTGCTGTTTGTGGGATCTTGCTGTGTGAAAATTGGCTGCTGCGTTTCCAACAGTGACTACATTTCAAAAAGTACTTAATTGGCTGTAAAGCGCTTTGGGACGTCCTGAGGTCGTGACAGGCGCTATATAAATGCCTCTTTCTTTACTGGAGCGGTCCGAGTACAGCTTCTTCAGGAGAGGAGGGAGCGAGAAAAATATGCACAACCACTCAACGGGAAAAGTAAACCTTCAGGGCTTGCAAGAGAGTCGAAACGATATTTTTTTGAGCCATAATTGTACCTCGAGCAAATTCCTTCAGCAACTCTTGTGGTCGCTGGCAGAGCTGCGAGGGGTGGTCTCCATTGAATAAAGGACCCTTTTAGTGCTGGAGGGGAGCGAGTTGCTCAGATTACAGACCCGCAGCTCAGTTGGCGAAATGCAAGTCTGAAGAGTCACAGTCGAGTGAGAAGACCTCTGAGCTGGTTGGGCAGAAGTAACACAGAGCTCTGTTGTGTGATGCTGTTACCTCAAAATTATTGCAAGTCTGCAGGTAAGGAGGATTTACATAGAATTTACAGAACAGAAACAGGCCATTCGGCCCAACTGGTCTACGCCATCAGTTATGCTCCACACGAGCCTCCTCCCACCCCACTTCATCTCACCCTAATCAGCTTAACCTTCTATTCCTTTCTCCCTCATGTTTATCGAGCTTCCCCTTAATCTATACTAGCCTCAGCCATTCCATGTGGTAGCGAGTTCCACATTCTCACCACTCTCTTGGTAAAGAAGTTTCTCCTGAATTCCCTATTGGATTTATTAGTGATTATCTTATATTTATGGGCCCCTAGTTCTGGTCTCCCCTACAAGTGGAAATATCTTCTCTAAGATTATGAAGGGGTTTGATAGGGTAGATGTAAAGACCTCTATCGGGTCACCTCTCAGTCAATTTTCTAGAGAGAGACAAGGCTCAGCTACAACATTAAATAAAGGTTCTTTGCAGGTATCCACTGAAATGATCCCCTGCCAGTATTCAACCAACATCACGTTGTTGGGTAATGTAACTTGATACGTGCAAACACCGTTGCCTCACAAATCATGTTGATCCATCACTTGTCCTTGATGTTGTTCTGGTGTACCAATGAAAATGCAGCTCGTCCCTCCCCAAATTAAGACCGCACCCCTTTAATGTTTTCACTTTATTTTAATCTTTCCTGCCCGTTTCATACCCTCCACTCCCGAAATTGCAGACAATTGTGTCCGTGGGCCGTGTCTGTCCTCTGGCACCGTGGCCCATTGTTTACAGGTGAGCCCAGACTGAGGGCACTAAGAATCTATTCGACTGTATGGGGCATCACATCGGTGTCTGATCCTGTCCTCGACTGATATCAAAGCACCTGCACCTTCCAGCAGGAGAGTGACTCGGAGCAGGAATCCTGGCTGATTTCTACCCCCCCTAATCCAGGTCATTGGGGCTAACTGAAGCCCCTAATGCAGCACTGGCTAATTAGCTAACTTAGCAGAGATAAGGAATACTGCCGGGGACAGTCCTGGCCGATGTAGCTCAGTAAATACATTTAGCCACTGAACCCTCCATTTTAATCTTAGTAAATTGGGGCAAAAGGTAAAATACTGCCAGCTAATTCCAACTGAGGGAAAGCCCCTTTGTTAATGGTCATCTGCGGGCTGATTGGTCCTTTTCCTTGTCAATCATGTCGCCCTCTCCGTATCTCTAACGCCAATTGGTTGCCGCCGCCATCAATCAAACCCTGCCTGCGCTTTTCGTGTTCCGATTGGCTATTGACGCTGTCAATCACCGGCCCCCCTCCTTCCAGACGGGCTGCGCGACGAGGGGGGCGGGGGCGAGCGTCATGACGCAGGCGGGCCGGCGCGGCGGAGGATTGGAATTGGCGCAGACGCAGTGCGGCTGGAATGTTGTGTGTGCCAATGTATCAAGTGTGAGCAACGAGTGAGGAGCCACGGGGCGCGACTGACAGGGACACAGGGACATGGAGCCCTTCCTGCGGGGCTGCAGAGCCGCTTTAAACGTGAGTTGGGTGGGAGCTGTGTGTGTGCCTCTGTCTGGGGGAGGGGGTGTGAGGGTGAGGAGGAGGAGGGGGTGTGAGGGTGAGGAGGGGGTGTGAGGGTGAGGAGGAGGAGGGAGGGTGAGGAGGAGGAGGTGAGGGTGAGGAGGAGGAGGGGGGTGTGAGGGTGAGGAGGAGGAGGGGGTGTGAGGGTGAGGAGGAGGAGGGGGTGTGAGGGTGAGGAGGAGGAGGGGGTGTGAGGGTGAGGAGGAGGTGAGGGTGAGGGTGGGGTGAGGGTGGGGTGAGGGTGAGGGTGGGGTGAGGGTGAGGAGGAGGGAGGAGGAGGAGGAGGGGGGTGGGGGTGGGGAGGGGGAGGAGGAGGGGGGTGGGGGGAGGAGGAGGGAGGGGGGGTGGGGGGAGGAGGAGGGGGGGTGGAGGGAGGGTGAGGGGGGGGAGGGGAGGGGAGGGAAGGGGGAAGGAGGGGGGGGTGAGGGTGAGGGGGAAGGAGGGGAGAGAGGGAGAGGAGTAGGAGGAGGAGGTTGTGCCTTCTGGTTAACTGTCCAGCTCATTGGCACCCACGTTGCCTTTTCACCCTGCTGTGCCACTCTTCAGACAGTGCAGTGTGAGTAAGGATGTCCCTCTGTCTATAAGACCCGCCTCCCGTAAACTTGAGCTCCTCCAAAACTCTGCTGCCCCCCCCCCTGTACCCTAACCTGCACCAAGTCCCTTTCACCCACCCTGTGCTCGCTGACCTACATTGGCTCCCGGTCTGGGAACGCCTCGATTTTAAAATTCTCGTTCAATTCCCTCCGTGGCCCCCCCCCCCCCATCTCTGTAACCTCCTCCAGCCCTCTGAGATCTCTGCGCTCCTCCAATTCTGGACTCTTGCGCATCCCCGATTTTCATCGCCCCACCGTTGGCGGCCGTGCCTTCAGCTGCCTGGGCCCTAAGCTCTGGAATTCCCTCCCTAAACCTCTCCGCCTCTCTCCCCTCCTTTTAATACGCTGCTTAAAATCTGCCTCTTTGACCGAGCTATTAGTCACCTGCCCTAATATCGCCTTATGTGACTTGGTGTCAATTTCTGTCTGATTTACGCTCCTGTGAAGCGCCCTGGGACATTTTTGCCACGTTAAAGGTGCTATATAAATGCAAGTTGCTGTTGTGATACCCGTGGGGCAGTTTTCTCAGGCTGTGTAACAAGGTCTGAGGCCTCACCGGTGTTGTAAAGTGGTCCATGTTGTACTGTGAATCTCACTCACTCGTGAGTGAATCACTGTGTAATGACACTGTACAAGAGCTTCTCCTTTTCACTGGAAGGTGCATAGTGTAAATGTCTAAGTCTTCTGCTCTATCACCGTCGCCTCCTGATGTTGCGGGCGGACCTTCTGATTGTACTGTTCCGTTGTCTTGTCCAATTACGTTCCCGTGAAGTGCCTTGGGATGTTTTTACTGCATTGAAAGTGTTATATAAAAAGCAAGTTGTTGCTGTCTGGGCGAATGTAACTTTAAGAGATGACATGAGTGAGCGAGTAACTTCCCATTAATGTTGGTCCGACGTGATGCATGTGTATGTCGTAGAATGATACAGCACAGAACGAGGCCATTCAGCCCATCGGGACTGTGCTGGCTCTTTGTAACAGCTAGCCAATTAGTCCCACTCCCCTGCTATTTCCCCACAGCGCTGCAAAATTTTCGCTTTCCAATGGCCTTTTGAAAGTTACTATTGAATCTGCTTCCACCGCCCTTTCAGGCAGCGCATTCCAGATCAGAACAACTCGCTGCGTAAAAGAATTTCTCCTCATTCCCCCCCCGGCCCCCCACCACTGGCTTTTTTGCCAATTATCTTACATCTGTGTCCTCTGGTTACCGACCCTCCTGCCCACTGGAATAGGTTTCTCCATATTTACTCGATCGAAACTCCTCGTAATTTTGGACAGCTCCATTAAATCTCCCCTTAACCTTCTCTGCTCTCTGGAGAACAATCCCCAGCTTCTCTGGTCTCGCCACATAACTGATGTCCCTCCTCCCTGGGAGATTGGCAGTGTGTTACGCACCGTGAGGCAGAGGGTACGCTGTTTTGTAACAGTAGGGATGTTATCGATAAGGTGTGCTGAGTCAGTTGTCTTAGCCAGGACTACAGGAGGAGGGAAAATGATCGGCCTCAGCACTTCTGGGCTACTGAAGACGAGCAGGGGAGTTCTCCCCGATGTCCTGGCCAGTATTTATCCCTCAATCAACATTACTAAAAACTGATTATCTGGTCATTTATCTCGTTGCTGTTTGTGGGATCTTGCTGGGCGCAAATTGGCCGCTGCATTTCCTAGATCAGAACAATGACCGCGCTTCAAAAGCGGTTTATTGGCTGTAAAGCGCCTTGGGGGGTCGTGAAAAGGCGCTTTACAGCCAAAAGGCAGGATATTTCTTTGCTGAGGGAGTGCTGCGTTGTCAAGAGGCGCTGATCCCGTGGATGAGACCGTTAGACCGAGGCCCCGCCTGCCTGGTTCGGACGGCACTGTTGGAAGAAGAGCGGGGGTAGCTCTCCCCGGAGCTCCGGCCAACATTTCTCCCCCCCCCCCCCCCCCCCCCCCAAACAACCAAAACAAAAAAAAAAACGCCATCTTAACTGGCCGTTCCTGTCACGGATCAGTTGTCCTGTTTATATGAAAGCCACCGCACTTGAGAAGTAATCCATTGCGTGAAGGGGTTTTGATGTGATTGAGGTGTTGCGTAAATTGGCAGAACTCACCCGGCCCTGGAATGGGGTCACGCTGATAGTCTGCTGACTGAACTTGTCGAGTTGTTATAGTTGAGTTGCCTGCCTATCTGCCAGCTACTTAACAGAGATCGAGAGAGGTCACAGACGTTAGACGGGGCTGGAAAGTTCTGCTTGTTTACTTGGTTGAGAATGCCGGCAGGGGGGGGGGTGCGAAATTCCTTCTAGGTTGGAGGCCGGTTGAAGGATAAAGCGGTTTGCATTCATATAGCGCCTTCCACGACCTCAGTACGTCTACAAAGCACTTTACTGCTGATGAAGCACTTTTTTTCCCCCCCGGAGTTGAGTCACTGGGACAATGTAGGAAACGCGGCAGCCAATTTGCGCACAGCAAGATCCCGCAAACAGCAACGAGATAACGACCCAGATCATCCGTTTCAGCGGTGTTGGTCGTTGAGGAATAAACATTGGCCCCAGGACACAGGCGAAGAACGGTCTCTCGAGTGAGGTGCCACGGGGTGGCCGCGCAGCCCCTGGCCCCTTCCCTTGCCCGAGAGTCAGCAGGAGCAGGGAGAGAAAAGAGTCAGTGCGTTAATAGGATGACTACTGAGATCATAAAGGCTCTTCCATAGGGAGCAGGCTGTTATAAATTGGATGGCCAGGGGGTGAGGGATAGAATACTAGAGCCTGGTCTTCAGTTGCTTCCAAGCCTTTATTCACAGAGCTCCACATTACACCCACCACACCCTTGATCAACTCTCATAAATGAATACGAGAGAGGTCTCAATTGATATGCACCACTTAAATACAATTAACACTAATTGATATAAATCACATGGATGCAATTAACACGGGAGGATGCCATTCCATTAGATAATGGCTGATCTGCACCTTGACTCCATCTACCCACCTTGGTTCCATACCAACTAAATTATACCTTTAATTAATTAATTTGTGTCAAAGCTACACTCCCGCCCTGCCTCACCTGAGGTCTCCTACCTGCCAGACCTGCTATGGATTGGGTACCGCCTTTTATCTGCTGATCCAGTGGCCGTACTGATGGTTTTAGACTCTTTCTTCCCTCTTTTTCTCTCTTATTAACTTTCCGTTTCCACTGGTTGTTTTATTTTTAAAGTTGAGTGTTTTCCTTACACAGAGTGCTGATGAGGTGATTGAGAGTATTGGCTAACCCCGTGATCCGTGGGAGTGGAATTTGCACTGTTGTAATGTGCAGATCACTGGAGCTTTTCCTTAAGGTTAACGGCCACTGACAGTGACTCAGCTCTCTTGTAACATATCTCCTCCAAACCAGTTCCTCTGATGAAGTCACCCAACCATGATCAACTGGTTTTTTCTTATCCTCTAGACTTAGTAAAATAATAACCCCTGGCGTTTATTTGGCAGGTGTAGCTTTATGAACACTTCCCGGTTGCTGTAAGGAGGGGAAACCGAGGCCAGGCAGCAGTAGGGGGCTTAGGAGAGATGAGTGAAGATAGGTTTCGAGGAGGCGTTTAAACATTGGGAAAGAGAGGGAGTTGCAGGGAGAAACGAGGCATGATGGACTGAGACTGGAGCTCTCCCGCCTCTGAGTCAGAAGGTCGGAGACTTGACCACGTAATCCAGGCTGACACTCCCAGTGCAGCACTGAGAGAGTGCTGCACTGTCGGAGGTGCCGACTTTCCGACGAGACGTTAAACTGAGGCCCCCGTCTGCCCCCTCGGGTGGACGTAAAAGATCCCACGGCACCATTTGAAGATCAGAGAGTTCTCCCGGTGTCCTGGCCAATATTTATCCCTCAGCCAACATCGCACAAACTTGCAGCTTGTGGGAGCTTGCTGTGCGCAAATTGACTGCCACATTTCCTACATTACAACGGTGACTACACTTCAAAAAGTACTTAATTGGCCGTAAAGAGCTTTGGGACGTCCTGAGGTCGTGAAAGGCGCGATAGAAATGCAGGAGTAATCTAAAAACGTCTTGGGAGAGAGGAATATTTGGAGGTACGATGACGATTCTGTAATGGAGTGGAGATAGATTGGAATAAGGGAGCGCGGTTAGAGGTGAGAGAAGCTGATTAAAGACAGATTCTGTCTTTAGTCTCTTATAGAAGGGCACAGATATTGGGACACAAAGGAAGGCAAATCCCAGCAAAGTGTCAGCAAAATTGAAGAAGCCTTTTCGCGAGTATGTTGGGGCACGGCCTGAGGACACAGTCAACACTCATTGGCCGCGAGATGAGGTTCCTTCAATTGGTTCTGACAACCCCCAGAGCTAGAGGAAGCTCAGTGACCTACATTTGTTTTTAAGTAAGGGAATAGAATCTATCTTTCCCGCAGTGATAGCAGAGTCCAGGGTTGTCGTCCCTCGCGTTTAGTGCGCTGCATCGAATGAGGGAGAAGTGTGACCCAAAAACGGTTGGCAGCGCGTGGCACGCGGTGAGGGGGCTGATCTGGGCCCAGCTCTTCTGAAGTGGGAACAGTCGGTGGTTTGTGTCGAAGTGGAAATAAATGGAGCTGGTGGGCGAGGAATTCTTGCCCGTGTTGGTTTCAGTAGTTTAAAGGCTGGCTCCTTTGGCAGGGCTGGCATTCCATGAGCAAAACAAAGATCCCGATTGTGATTAATGCTCGAGGAAGCCGAGCCCGACTCTTGTTGCTGGGTCTCGAGCTTAGCGACCGGTGTCGGACTGTTACAGTGCAATGTAGAGATGACCCCTCCGCTGGCTCGGCTGGTTAATACACCCGCCCAGTCCGTTATCGAGCCGAGCAGATCGGGATTTCGTCCCCGGTGTATGCTGGATTTGCTTGATCAACTCTGGGGTGCTTCAATTAACCGGTGCCCCTGGGCCTGCGGTGGGGGGGGGGGGTGAGGGGGGGGTTGAGGGGGAGGGAGGCAGGGAAATAATCAACCAGGGTTCCCACTCCCGATCACACTCTCCAGTGACTCCTGCTGGAAAGCTCTCGTGGTGCCAGGTGAGGATTGGGACAGGATCGGGCTCGGCTGTGATGCCCCAACCGGTCGAATAGCCTGATAACACAGTGAGGACTGTGAGGGTACCCAGCACCCATGGGGCTGCACCCTAGCAATAATCAGCACCTGCGCAGAGGAAGGGGAGAGGAAGAAGTCTTGCATTTTATACGGCCTCTTATCATGTCTCTCAGAGAGGTCCCAAAGTGCAATCAATTCTGCAGTTAAACGCAGCAAGGCCCCACGAACAGCAGTGCCGTTGGTTGAGGGAGGAATATTGGCCCAGGACACCGGGGAGAACTCCCCTGCTCTTCTTCCAACAGCGGCCGTGGGATCTTTAGCATCCCCCTGATCAGGCAGATGGGAGCCTCGGTTTAACGTCTCACCAGAAAGACGGCACCGCTGACAATGCCGCACTCCCTCGGTACCGGCACTGGTGTTTCAATCAAAAGAGGTGGGGGGGAATAAATAGAACAAAAAGGAGGTGGGTATTGACGTAACCAGGATGGTGTAGGGGAAGTGAAAATGAGATCAGTGAGTGACAGTCATGCTTTTCTATCTCTGGTTCTTTCAGAATGAGGTTCGCGAGCAGAGAGCATCTAAAAATTCACACTGCCGCAGAAAATCATGACCGACACGAGAGATTTTTCCTGTTCTGTTCAAACGTTAGGTGCCGATACCCTGAAGGGAGGTTCCTGAGCCCAGCCCAGGGTGTGTTGAATCAGGACTAGTGGAGATGGTAACCCAGTGATAATTCAGTGCCAGCTGTGTGTGTGTTAATCCAGCTTTCCTTGTGCAGTTGGTCTCAGTAATTCTTCCCAAACCAGTACTCTTAATGAGCTCTCTTGATTAAACAAGAGGTACTTAAAAATCAAACTGAACGGTGCAAAAATAAAGTCCATTAATCGCAATTGGTGTTCCTCCATTGTTTCACCCAACTCCCTATTATTTATGCGTGAATCTAGCACATAGGAACAGGAGGAGGCCATTCAGCCCCTCGAGCAAGTCCCGCCATTCAATTGGATCGTGGCTGACCTGTATCTTAACTCCATCTACCCGCCTTGGTTCCGATACCACCAACAAAAATCCATCAATCTCCGATGTGAAAATTTTCAGTTGACCTAGGTGAGTGCTGACAGGCTGCTCAACCATGGTGTGCGTCACAAACCATTAGGAAAGTTCGTCCGTCCGTTCCCCTCCCCCTTTCAGATCCTAGGTCTGTCAGCTGATCTCAACCGGGTGATGTTTGGGGGGATGGGGGAGTGGAGGAGGCTGCGACAATTGAGCCTGAATGCTTCAGGAAAGGGGATAAATCAACCATGGTTTGCCTCTCCCGATCGCCCTCCAGTTTTGGGAAGTGTGTGGAAGTCGGGTGAAAAGAAGAGAATATACAGCGCCTTTCACGGTCTCAGGACGTCCCAAAGCGCTTTACAGCCAATGAAGTGCAGTCACTGTTGTAATGTAGGAAACGCGCCAGCCAATTTGCGCACAGCAAGATCCCACAAACAGCAATGAGATAAATGACCAGATCATCTGCTTTTTAGTGATGTTTGTTGAGGGATAAATATTGGCTCCAGGACACCGGTGGGGAGGGGAACTCCCCTGCTCTTCTTCGAAATAGTGGCCGTGGGATCTTTCTCTGAAATGGGGACTTGAACCTGCGACCGTCTGACTCAGAGACGAGGTTGCTGCCCGCTGAGCCACGGCCGACACTTTGAGGGTGGGAGCCGGTCCGGTAGGATTTGGGAAGCCACGTGGTAGCCTTCAGGAAGATTCCGGCTGGGGGGGGGAGGGAGGGGGGGGGCGGGGGGAGCTGAGGCGCACCCGGTTGAATAGCAGCGGGTATGTACATGACGACAACCTGCCTGAAAGGGATGGCTAGTTATTGACGAGTCTTTCCTCGCCTGTCAGGTCGATGGGGAGGGGAGTGGGGAGATTTATTTTCCCTGTGCAAGAGTGTTTTGGTGATCTGGGCACTGAATGTAGGTCAGCCTGCTGTCACCAGCTGCTCTCTCTCTCATCTTTGCGAAAGACTGCAGAGGCAGAAATGAAATTGGGCTTTTTGGTGATTAGTTACATGTAGACATGAAACGATTACTGTTCTCGGATTAACTCTTTCCGAGGACGGTGCAGCCTGTGACAGCTCTGACGTGGGCAAGCAGGCGACTGATCCGTGCCCAAGATTTTTGACGCATTCCACCCAGGACGGGCACCTCCCAATATGGACGGAGGGAATGAGTCGCAGCTCGATGCAGGTTTCAACACCCCTGATCTGTGCTCAGTTAGTTAATCTCATTTCGGGGGGCCAGTAATTGTTCTGCAATTAATAGGAACTTGCATAAATAATAGGAACTTGGTGTCAGCTGTGTGTAACACTCGTGCCTCTGAGTCAGAAGGTCGTGGGTTCAAGTCCCCACTCCAGAGACTTGAGCACAATATCCAGGCTGACACTCCCAGTGCCAGTACTGAGGGAGTGCAGCACTGAAGGAGGTGCCGTCTTTTCGGATGAGACGTTAAACCGAGGCCTCGCCTGCCCCCTCGAGTGGATGTAAAAGATCCCATGGCACTATTCGAAGAAGAGCCGGGAGAGTTCTCCCCGGTGTCCTGGGCTAATATTTATCCTTCAACCAACATTACTAAAAACCGACTATCTGGTCATTATCACATTGCTGTTTGTGGGATCTTGCTGTGCGCAAATTGGCTGCTGCGTTTCCTACATTACAACAGTGGCTGTACTTCATTAGTTGGAACGTGCTTTAGGATGTCATGAAAGGCACTATTTGTTTTACGTGTAGGTTGAATTCCCCTGGTCGTCTTCGAATAATGTGATGGGATCTTTTACGTCTGACCGAGAGGGCAGACTGCGTTTAATGTCTCAACTGAAAGACGGCACCTCCAACAGTGCAGCACTCCCTCAGTACTGCACTGGGAGCGTCAGCCTGGATTATGGGCTCAAGTCTCTGGAGTGGGGGTCGAACCCACGACCTTCTGACCAGAGGCGAGAGAGCTACCCACTGAGCCATGGCTGACACCTAATATGGTATCCACAGTCGGGAACCCTGGCTCATTTTCGCCCGCTCCCCTTCCTCGCTGGGGACACAGGCCAATTTTTTATTATGGCGAGGCCGGCATTTATTGCCCATCCCTAATTGCCCTTGAGAAGGTGGTGGTGAGCTGCCTTCTTGAACCACTGCAGTCCGTGTGGTGAAGGTTCTCCCACAGTGCTGTTAGGGAGGGAGTTCCAGGATTTTGACCCAGCGATGATGAAGGAACGGCCGATATATTTCCAAGTCGGGATGGTGTGTGACTCGGTGGGGAACGTGCAGGTGGTGCTGTTCCCATGTGTCTGCTGCTCTTGTCCTTCTAGGTGGGAGAGGTCGCGGGTTTGGGAGGTGCTGTCGAAGAAGCCTTGGCACGTTGCTGCAGTGCATCCTGTGGATGGTACATGCTGCAGCCACTGTGCGCCGGTGGTGAATGGAGTGAATGTTTAGGGTGGTGGATGGGATGCCAATCAAGCGGGCTGCTTTGTCCTGGATGGTGTCGAGCTTCTTGAGTGTTGTTGGAGCTGCACTCATCCAGGCAAGTGGAGAGTATTCCATCACACTCCTGACTTGTGCCTTGTAGATGGTGGAAAGGCTTTGGGGAGTCAGGAGGTGAGTCACTCGCCGCAGAATACCCAGCCTCTGACCTGCTCTCGTATCCGTAGCGCTACCTCGGCTGAGATCAGCGATCAACAAGCACATGGATGGGCCCTAGGGCTTTCCTGATTTGTATGGCTCAGAGATGCTCTACCTCTGCCCACTGGATAGCCCCAATGTGATTTTACTGTGTGCCTTAGCGTGCTTTTCTCTCCTCTTTCAGCTATGTGAGAGGGGAGGCCTGGGAGTGCACGTTGTCCTGGGAAACGAGGCCTGCGATCTGGACTCCATGGTTTCTGCCATTGCATTTGCTTACTTCCTAACCAAGGTTAGTGTGCACCTCTCTCTCTCTCTCTCACTCACACACACGATGCTATCACTGGGCATCCGCATTTCTTTTCAATGAATTATAAATTTGCTTCTAGTGTCATCCAAAACTCTGCTGCTCGAATCCTAACTCACACCCATTCCCATTCACCCATCACCCCCTGTGCTCGCTGACTTACATTGGCTCCCAGTCTGGCAAAGCCTCAATTTAAAAAAAATTCTCATCCTCGCGTTCAAATCCCTCCGTGGCCTCGCCCCTCCCTATCTCCTACGACCCTCCGAGGTCTCTGCGCTCCTCCAATTCCGGCCTCTTCCGCATCCCCGATTTTCATCACCCCACCATTGGCGGCCGTGCCTTCAGCTGCCTCGGCCCTAAGCTCTGGAATTCCCTCCCTAAACCTCTCCGCGTCTTTCTCCTCCTTTTAAGACGCTTATTAAAACCAACCTCTCGGATCAAGCTTTTGGTCACCTGTCCTAATATCTCCTTATGTGGCTCGGTGTCAAATTCTGTCTGAATACGTTCCTGTGAAGCGCCTTGGGACGTTTTACTACGTTAAAGGCGCTATATAAATGCAAGTTGCTGTTGAATGTGCCATGTTCTGCTTAAAGGTTCTTGTAACTGTTCACAGTTTTATTCATTCACGGGATGTGGGTGTCGCTGGCAAGGCCGGCATTTATTCCCCATCTCCAGTTGCCTTCACTGTCTTTCTCGGCCACTTCAGAGGGCAGTTAAGACTCAACCACATTGGTGTCACTTATAGGCCCAGACCGGGTAAGGACGGCAGGTTTCCTTCCCTAAAGGACATTCGTGAACCAGTTGGGTTTTTAACGATAATCCGACAGCTTCATGGTCACTTTTACTGACGCAAACCTTTATTTCCAGATTTTTAAACTGAATTCAAATTCTCAATCTCCTCTGGGATTTGAACTCACGTTGTAAGGGATTATTAGTCCAGGCCTCTGGATTACTAGTCCTGCATCATAACCGCTACAATTTATAAAAGTTAATTAGTATTCTGAAAATATACAACAGTAGCCCAGATTGTCTAAACTAGTGGATGTTGCTCGTGGTGGATTAAAGGTTCAGGTTAAAGTTGGAGGTAGAGGTGGTGAGAGCTGGTAAAATTTAACCCATGGGCCTATTTTAAGTGTGATGTGTTGCACGCAGGGCTTGTAACTCACGACTGGATCAGGTCTTTGCACCTTCTCACTCAGTCATCCTTTCCTCTTACAATCTGCAGGCATTTAAATCCCAAACTTGGCGTCATTAATGGCTACTTCCTGATTATCACGCACTCCCTTTTCACCCGAGCTTGGCGTCACCGCTACCAGAACTAAGAAGTTATAACTATCCGGAAAGGCTGAACAGGCTGGAACTCTTTTCTCTAGAAAAGAGAAGGCTGAGGGGTGACCTGATAGAGGTCTTTAAGATTATGGAAGGGTTTCGATAGGGTAGACGTAGAGAAGATGTTTCCACTTGTGGGAGATCAAAACTAGGCGTCATAAATATAAGAGAGTCACTAATAAATCCAATGGGGAATTCAGGAGAAACTTCTTTACCCAGAGAGTGGTGAGAATGTGGAACTCGCTGCCACGTGGAGTGGTTGAGGCAAATAGCATAGATGCATTTAAGGGGAAGCTGGATAAACACATGAGGGAGAAAGGGAATAGAAGGATATGCTGATAGGGTGAGATGAAGAGGGGCGGGAGGAGGCTCGTGTGGAGCATAAACACCGGCCGAATGTCCTGTTTCTGCACTGTACGTTCTGTGCAATAGGCACTTATTTACTGTTGAATTCTTCCTTGGGCTTGTTCGTTTTATAGACGTCACCGGACCAGAAGGCAGCGTTCGTGCCCGTTTTGAATATTCCTCGCTCGGAGTTTCCTTTGCGTGCCGAGTGCTCGTTCCTCCTCCGGGAGAGCCAGCTTTGCGAAGACCTGCTGATGTTCCGCGACGAGATTGACATCCACGAGTTGCACAGGCTCGGCCGACTGACCCTCACGTTGGTGGATCACAATGTCCTCCCCAGGTACTCGAAATAAAAATTCTGTTACGTGGGGGAGGGAGAATGATGGCGACTCTGACTTTATCCTTTTGATTATATTGTAATATTACAATACACAAATTTTTGAGGGTGGCAGAACAAGACATGAAGACTTTTTTTAAATAAGCATACGGGATCCTGGGCTTTATAAACAGAGTACAAAAGCAAGGAAGTTATAGTAAACCTTTAAATCAGTGGTTAGGCCTCAGCTGGAGTATTGTGTACAATTCTGGGCACCGCACTTTAGGAAGGATGTCAAGGCCTTGGAGAGGGTGCAGAGGTGATTTACCAGAATGGTACCAGGGGTGAGGGACTTCAGTTATGTGGAGAGACTGGAGAAGCTGGGGTTGTTCTCCTTAGAACAGAGAAGGTTAAGGGGGGATTTAACAGAGGTGTTCAAAATTATGAAAGGTTTTGATAGAGTAAATAAGGAGAAACTGTGTGCACTGGCAGGAGGGGTCGGTAACCAGAGGGCACAGATTTAAGGTAATTGGCAAAAGAACCAGAGGGGGAGATGAGAATTCTTTTACGCAGCGGGTTATTATGATCTGGAATTCGCTGCCTGAAAGGGTGGTGGAAGCAGATTCAATTGTAACTTTCAAAAGGAAACTTAAAAAGGAAACATTTGCAGGGCTCTGGGAAAAGAACGGGGGGTGGGGGGTGGGATGGGGGGGATGGGACGAATTGGATAGCTCTTTCAAAGAGCCGGCACAGGCACGATGGGCCAAATGGCCGCCTCCTGTGCTGTAAGGGTTCAATGATTTTCTTTTGAAGGAGGGAGAATTCCTCTTTATTGGAAGACGGGAGAATGCTGTCGTCTCTCTGTGCTTGACGGCCTCCTAACAAAACCACAGGGACGCGAAGCTTGGTGTGATTTTGGTCAGCAGGTTATTGGTGGTGGAGGGGCGTGATGTCGTTTTCGCTCCCCGCCCCCCCCCCCTTTTTAGTTTTGCTCTTGGGACGTTGGCAAGACGTTTAATACTGCTAGAAAGTTCCGCTACAAACAGAAGTGATGAACGTGGACCGGAGTTCTGGGTGAGGGTGATAGGGACAAAACGTCGGAAGAATCAGCTGGATACTGTGGTGGGGTTTTTCCTGGATGGGTGAGGTCGGATGGGCCAAATGGCCTTCTGGTGTCAGCCGTGGCTCGGTTGGTAGCTCACTTGCCCCTGAGTCAGAAGGTCGTGGGTTCAAGTCCGGCTCCAGAGACCTGAGCACGTAATCCAGGCCGATACTCCCAGTGCCAGTACTGAGGGAGTGCCGCACTGTCGGAGGTGCCCGTCTTTCAGATAAGATGTTAAACCGAGGCCCCGTCTGCCCCCTCGGGTGGACGTAAAAGATCCCACGGCCACTGTTGCGAAGAAGAGCAGGGGAGTTCTCCCCAGTGTCCTAGCCAGCGACACCTAAAACAGATTATCCGGTCGTTTATCTCGTTGCTGCTTGCGGGGCGCAGCAGATTGGATGCTGCGTTTCCTCCATTACAACGGTGACTACACTTCAAAAGTACTTAATTGGCTGTAAAGGGCTTTGGGACGTCCTGAGCTCGTGAAAGGGGCTATAGAAATGCAAGTTCTTTCTTTCTGATCCATGTCTATCTTGTGACCTTATGAACAGGAACTCCCGTCCCGCAGGAACTGTAAGAGTTGGTGTTGTGGGCGTTTGGATGTACTAATGCTTGGGGTTTGCCCTTAAGGCAGACGCCCTCGATGTGTTGATGTCCATTTACTGTACTTCTCTTCTCCCCTCTGCTCCTAGAGGTGACGCAGCCCTGGAGGAAGTGGTGACGGAGGTGATTGACCATCGGCCTGTGGAGCGGCAGAGCTCCCCTGGCTGTGTAGTGACCGCTGAGCTGGTGGGGTCCTGCGCCACGCTGGTGACCGAACGGATTGTCCAAAGGGCGCCCAATATTCTGGACAAGCAACTCGCTTACATGCTGCGCAGTAAGAGTTTCTCTGGGATGCCTGATGTGTGAATGGGGCATGGTGTATTTTACCGGGGTTTGGGCCTCGCCCCCCTCCCTATCTCTGTAATCTCCTCCAGCCCCTACAACCCTCCGAGATCTCTGCGCTCCTCCTATTCTGGCCTCTTGCGCATCCCCCGATTTCCATCGCTCCGCCATTGGCGGCCGTGCCTTCAGCTGCCTGGGCCCTAAGCTCTGGAATTCCCTCCCTAAACCTCTCCGCCTCTCTCTCCTCCTTTAAGACGTTGCTTAAAACCTTCCTCTTTGACCATGCTTTTGGTCACCTGTCCTAATATCTCCTCATGTGGCTCGGTGTCAAATTATGTTTGATAATCGCTCCTGTGAAGCGCCTTGGGGACATTTTACCAAGTTAAAGCCGCTGTATAAATGCAAGTTGTTGTTGGTATTCTTGGTCTGTGCGTTATGCCCAGTGCCATACTGGGAAGTGCATTTACCCACTCAGTCCTGAGGAGCGTGCTTTAATTTTTTTTTTTGCGTTCCATGGAACGGTAATTGTTTGGCGTTGGAAGGAAGGCTGACTGTTTCATCGCTTGTCTCCTGCAGGTACCATCGTGCTGGACTGTATCAACATGATTCCAGAGGCGGGGAAAGTCACGCCAAAGGACACGGAGTACGTCGCCTTGTTGGAATCCAAATTTCCCAATCTGCCGCCCAGAGCCGCTGTGTTTGACTCGCTGCAGAAGGCCAAGTTTGACGTCAGCGGTAACTATCTCTCATGACTGTCCTGATTACGCAGGATCGATTGCGGGGGGGAGGAATTCTATCCCATCGGCATAAATCCTTTTGTTCTGTCCAGGGCTGACCACCGAGCAGATGCTGAGGAAGGACATGAAGGTTGTGACTGGTGGGGACCTTCGTTTGGCCATCAGTGCCGTCTACATGAAGCTTGAGGTAGGAAAGTTTGGTGGATCAGTTTAATGCTCTGCGTGTGTGCGTCTCTTCAAACACACAGAGCGTTTTGCCCATCAAAGTTTTCTCTTAAACGCTCACGGGTCCGTTGTTCTGTACTCCGTCTCGTGCTGGCAATGTCCGCGCACCTCATATTGGCCTTGGAGGGGGTGCAGCACAGATTCACCAGAATGATACCGGGGCTAAAAGGGTTAAATTATGAGGACAGGTTGCACAGATTAGGCCTGTGTTCCCTCGAGTAAAGAAGATTAAGGGGTGATCTAATTGAGGTGTTTAAGATGATTAAAAGATTTGATGGGGTCGATAGAGAGAAACTATTTCCTCTGGTGGGAGAGAGTCCAGAACAAGGGGGCAGAACCTTAAAATTAGATCTAGGCCATTCAGGGGTGATGTCAGGAAGCATTTCTTCACACAAAGGGGAGTGGAAATCTGGAACTCTCTTCCCCCAAAAAAGCTGTTGAGGCTGGGGGTCAATTGAAAATTCCAAAACTGAGATTGATAGATTTTTGTTGGGTATTAAGGGTTAAGGAACCAAGGCGGGTAGATGGAGTTAAGATACAGATTGGCCATGATCTGATTGAATGGCGGAACAGACTCAAGGGGCTGAATGGCCTCCTCCTGTTCCTATGTTTCTGGGCTTTCACTCATGCCTTCTCTGACCCTGGCTACAGCGTGACTCTCTCGCCCAAGTTTGGTCCGCTGTTTGTTTTCCCAGCTGTCCTGTTGGCTCTGTCGGGCGATGCGGGAAAGTCCCAGGTTCGATCCCCGTGTGCTGGGTTAGTTCAACTTAAACTGCGATGGCAAGCCGGTCACTATGTGTAGTCGGCACCTGCATTGGCCAGCGAGGGGATGAACCAGCCAGGGGCACCCGCTGCTGTTCACTGTGTGAGGACTCTGCTGTGATTCCTTCTGTGGTGGAATAGCCTGTTGGCATCCACTGGGTTTACATGAGAAAAACGGCCATGGCGGGGAAGAAGAGGGATGAGGGCAGATACCTGAGGGGATGACTGTGGAAGGGTACTCCAGCAAGGGTCTGTACTTTCAGGAGAGGAGGGGTGAGAAGAGTTTGCCCTCACTGTAACGAGGCAGCACCACTTTCATAAGAAATCAGGAGCTTGGGCCTTGGGAGACTAGGCCTGTATTAAGGAACGGGGGTGGAAATCACACAGGATTTCTGCTTCCAGTAACCCCATCCACCATTTTAAACACCCACGCCCTCCACCACCAGAGCACCGTGGTTGCAATGTGTAGGATGCACTGCAGCAACCAGCCAAGGCTTCTTCGACAGCACCTCCCAAACCCATGACCTCCACCACTCAGAAGGACAAGGGCAGCAGGTGCATGGGAACACCATCACCTCCAGGCTCCTCTCTAAGTCACACACACCTTCCCGACTTGGACATATATCCGTCGCTGGGTCGAAATCTTGGGACCCTCTAACCTAACAGCACCTTCACCACACGGGAATGCAACGGTTCAAGAAGGCGGCTCACCACCACCTTCTCGAGGGGCAATTATGGTTTGGGGCAATAAATGCCGGCCATCCCGAGAATGAATGAATTAAAAAAGAATGTGAGTGAACGTGGGAGGAGGATCGGATTGGGCTTGGCTGTGCTGCCCTCCATGGTCAAATAGCCGTGCCACTCTGTGGTGTGCAGCGCACGGTCCTCTGTCCGTGTGAAGTAGCGTTGTTTGATTTTGATCTGCTTTGGCGAATTGAGTTGACCGTCGCCCTATCTCCTAGGATTTACTGTTACGTCCTTGCTTAAAGAAGGAGTTTGAGGAATTCTGTCGGTCGCGGGGCTACGACGTTCTGGTCGCCATGACTATTTCCTTCAGCAAGAAGAACGAGCCTTTCCGGCAGTTGGCAGTCTACAGTCCTCACAGCGACTTAAGAGAATTGGTACGTTCCGAGAACGTTTGGGGGAGGGCGGACGGCCGAGTAAGATATTTCTCAGCGCTACCGTAGGGATGTAAAACATACGGAAGGATTCGGATAGATGCCCCCCCACCTGGTATAAGGCGAACGTCCAAGGCGGAACTGAGCCCTGCAAATCGAACCGGTCCCGGGTCTGGTCTGCGGCTCGAAGTTGACCTCAGGACCCTCTGGGTTGGGTGGTGGGAGGAGGAGGAGGAGGAGGAGGAGGAATCAGCCGGGCTTCCAGCTCCTGATCGCCATCCAGTGGCTCCTGCTGGAAAGCGCGAGCCTGCATGGACAGGATCGAGCTGGGCTTGTGATGCCCTTCGTGGTTAAATAGCCTGCCTCAGTAGGCTCACGGATGAAGAGTGGCCATTTGGGCGTGGTAAGGGAGGGGCAGCTGGTGCAGTTGTACCCTGATGAGAGTTAGTACCTTTTGGGCGAGGTGGGGGAGAGGGAGGGAGTATGATGGTGACTCAGACAACATGCTTTGATTAATATATTGTAATATTACAATATGGAGCTTCACACATACAAATCTTTGTAGGCGGTAGGACAAGTCTATAAGGTTGTTAAAAAAGCATAAAGGATCCTTGGTTTATAAATAGAGGTGTAGATTACACGGTATGGAAGTTATGCAAATCCTTTATAAATCACTGGTTAGGCCTCAGCTGGAGTATTGTGTCCAATTCTAGGCACCACACTTTAGGAAGGATGTCAAGGCCTTAGATAGGGTGAAGAGGAGATTTACCAGAATAGTACCGGGGACGAGAGACTTCGGTTTGGTGGAGAGACTGGAGAAACTGGGATTGTTCTCCTTAGAGCAGAGAAGGTTAAGGGGAGATTTAATCGAGGTGTTCAAAATTCTGAGGGGTTTTGATAGAGTAAATAAGGAGAAACTGTTTCCACTGGCAGGAGGGTCAGTAACCAGAGGACTCAGATTTAAGGTAATTGGCAAAAGAACCAGAGGCGACATGAGAATTTTTTCTTACGCAGCGAGTTGTTCTGATCTGGAATGCGCTGCCTGACAGGACGGTGGAAGCAGATTCAATAGTAACTTTCAAAAGGGAATTGGATGTAGAGAAGATGTTTCTACATGTTGAGGGAGGTGGGGGAATTCAAAACTAGAGGTAATCAATATAAGGTCGTCATTAATAAATCCGATCGGGAATTCAGGAGAAACTTCTTTACCCAGAGAGTGGTGGGAATGTGGAGTGGTTGAGGCAAATAGCACAGATGCATTTAAGGGGAAGCTAGACAAACACATGAGGGAGAAAGGAATGGAAGGATATGCTGATAGGGTGAGATGAAGTAGGGTGGGAGGAGGCTCGTGTGGAGCATAAACACCAGCATAGACCAGTCGGGCCGAATGGCCTGTTTCTGTGTATATGTAATATACTTGAAAACGAAACATTTGCAGGGATACGGGTAAAGAGCAGGGGTGGAGCGAGACTAATTTGGACAGCTCTTTCAAAGAGCCGGCACAGGCACGATGGGCCGAATGGCCGCCTTCGGTACTGTAAGATTCTGCGGTTCTGTGATTACAGGTGAGCCGGGAGTTGGAGGAGTCCGAGGCTCCCTCGCTCCAACTGGAGGCAATGGACAGCCCCTGCTCGGAGATTAGCGCCTATCGCCAGGAGAACAGCCTGGCGTCTCGCAAGAAGGTCCTGCCGATTATCATGGACCTCCTGAGGGCCAGGGAGGCCGGTCGAGCCGCGCCCGAACGCAGCTGCCGACCGTGGGAGACGGCGGCGGCGCGCGGCGGAGGCCTGCGGGGAGAGGCGTCGCGGGACGACCGGCACGGGGGGGGTCGCCCGGAGGACGCCTGCAACGACGAGGATGTCCAGCTGCCTCCCACCCCCATGAACAGCCTGGTGGAGGGCTGCCCGCTGGACGGAGGCCTGCCCAAGCTGACGCCGGAGGCCATTTTGGAGAAGTTCAACCAAATGGCCACCGAGGGCCCATCGGATCCGGCCTCAACCGGCCGTCGCTAGCCTGGACTGGAAGAGTTGACACTTTTTTTTTCTGTTGTTGGACGGGAGACCGTTTAAACCAGTGGTCATCACCGAGCCTCTGGCCAGGAGGCAGCCACTTGCTCAGGAGGGCTCCAACTATGCAGCCCAATGTAGGCCTGCACTCGTAGTCCCCCCCTCTTCGCCTTGATCTCCCGCGGAGGTCTCTTTTTAATTTGGTACCCGCCCTGCTGATTGGCCATCCGCCCTGGCTTCCTGGTACCGGGAGCTGGAATTATTCCCGCTCCTCTGCGTAAATCCTACGGCGCAGGATTCGAAGGCTCTGTGTCGACAACCTTCGCGGTTTCAGTTGGTTAGAGCCTTGCGTCGTCTTGTTTTGGGGTGGTGGGGGGAGAGAGAGATTCCCTAACCTTTGGCTCTGCCCCTAAACTTCCTGGAGTTAGGGGAAAAGTGGGGTGCGTCGCCACAATGAGAGGATGTGCCCCTTCATATCAGGCAAACAAGGTGATGAGTTGCTGCGGGTATCAAACTTCCAGTTGGCCAAAAGATAAGCAGCTCCCAATTTCAAGTGCCGTACGGGACAGTTACTGAACGGAGGGCAAAATAAATTGTATCTCCACTATCAGTCCTGTGGTTTTCGGGAGACCCTTTTTTTTTTGCTTCCTCTATAGATGCTGTAATGGGCCCACTCAGAATCATAGAATCTTACAGCACAGAAGGAGGCCGTTCGGCCCATCTTGCCCGTGCCGGCTCTTTGAAAGAGCTGTCCAATTAGTATCCCACTATCTTCCCCCCACCCAACCCCCCGCTCTTTCCCCGCAGCCCTGTTTCCTCCTTTTGCTTTCTCTCCCTGGACTGCGAGACAGGCCAAGAGGGAAGTCCGAATCATCTGGCGCTTTCCCCCAGCTCGAACGGAGGCCCCTCCAGTTGCCAAGGCGAGGGAGAGGAAGGCCATAGGCTGTGAGGTAGGCCGCAACTAGGCCATAGGCTGTGAGTGAGTACTACTGGTTTAAACTACTTTTACCTTCTTTTCTTTGTTACTCCCAGAGTTATCAGACGCCAAGCTCTCAGGGATAGAGGAAATTCCATCTGTCCAAACCCCAGAACCTTCATTTTGTGTTTTGTTTGTTGGGAGTGGGGGGAGGAGGGGTAGGAATCTGAACTTCTAGAATCTGACCGTTGTAGTGTAATAGAAGCAATAAATGAGTGCAGCATAGGCTAGTAGGGTATGGGTGAGGCATCCAGCACTACAGAACAGGAAGATGGCAAGGTTTGATCGCTGGACAGTGCTGTGTTGGCAGGTTGGCCTCAGTACCCGTTGATAAGGGCAGGGGGGGGGGAGATTCAGTCCTGATCGCTATCCAGTGACCCCCCACCCCCCAGATGGAAATTGGACGTCGGACGAGGACAGTCTGGGTCTCGACCGTGATACTCGGTGACTAGGCTGACATATGAAAGGAACGTCAATGGGGTGAGAGGCTTGTGGAACTGTATCCCAGTGAGTCTTGGTATGTTTAGGGAAGAAGGGAGAGCAAACTAGCAGCATTAAAAAAAAAAGTCCTACGTCTGCGCTCAGGGCTCACGAAACATATCATAGTCTTCCATCTCGTTTCAGAATGTCAAAAATGCTGCTTCTTTTAAAAGACAGTCGTTTCCCGCTGGTTTTTCTAAAATCTGGCCTCTCCCCCCAAGTGTCGGAGCTGGGGATTTACAAGCAGCCGCCAATCTACAGAGACCCCCCCCCCCCCCACTCTACCCCGCCACGAGCCTCCGGATGTTCCTATATAGACCGCTTCCCCACAGCGTGGCTGCAAAGGGAATAGGACCGGATTAAACCAGACTCCAATCCTGTGAACAATGCCAGGGGAGGCCGACCGGCTCTTCCACGATCCCTCGGATTTGGAAACAAAAGCTTTTTTCTGTGTGTGTGTGTGTGTTAATCGGTGAAAGTAAGCAACAAATGATTTATCATTTTATTTTAATTCAGGAGTTAAAAGTTTAAGTATGGTAATCTGTTCGTTGGGGGGGTGGGTGTTGGAATTAGTTTGCTTATAAAATATGAGCATTTTTTTTTAGGGGCTGGGGGTTTATATCCACATGGAAGGCCTGTGAAAGAAATGCAGCTTTTCTGGGGTTCGGGTTGGTGAGTTGACTTTTGACCCTGCTTCTCCGCTGTCCGTGCAAGAGTCCAATCCGACCCCATTATTGTCTCATACTCTCCCCGGAGCATGCCCTGGCTGCTGAAACAAATCATTCCTCCCCTCCCCTCCCGCGTTGGTTTTTCACATGTTTTTTTGCGCCCTCGTCTCTCCCGAAGGCGAGGACTTGATACTGGGCTACGGGTTCCACAGGCTTTGCGTGCGAGCCTGGATGGTGAGCGCGGTGGACTATTGAACCGAGGGGGACTTCGCGGCCCGGTCTGATCCTGCCCTCCTCTCTTGACGACCGCACGCGATTCCCACCCGGGTAGCGGTCGGGGCAGATCCTGCCCGCCAGCCAGCTTCACAGCCCAAGGGGCGCTGAGGTCGGTCACTGCGACACAACTCTCGCCCGCCTGGGGTTAGTGAACAGCACAGACCGGAGAATGCACCAGGCGACCTCGGGTCTCTGGCTCGGCTGATGTTTGACCTGCCAGGCAGTTGGGACGAATGCTATTTCGTTCACAATAACATAACAGCAGCAACTTGCATTTATACAGTGCCTTTAACGTAGTAAAACATCCCAAGGCGCTTCACAGGAGCGTTAATCAAACAAAATTTGACACCGAACCAAAGTAAGAGACGTTAATGACACAGGTCGGCTTAAAGGAGGGGATAGAGGTGGAGAGGTTTAATAAGGAAATTCTAGAGCTTGGGGCCCAGACAGCTGAAAGCACGGCCACCAATGGTGGGGGCGTAGGAAGTGGAGGACGCACAAGAGGCCAGAGTTGGAGGAACGCAGAGATCTCGGAGGGTTGTAGGGCTGGAGGAGGTTACAGAGATAGGGAGGGGTGGGGGGGCGAAGGCCATGGAGGGATTTGAACACATGGAAGAGAATTTTAAAATTCAGGCGTTGCCGGACCGGGAGCCAAAGTAGGCCAGCGAGCACAGGGGGTGATGGGTGAACACAGGACTTGGTGCGAGTCAGGATACTGGGGGGGTGGTGGCAGCAGCAGAGAGCAGAGTTTTGGATAAGCTGAAGTTTACAGAGGAGGGTGGGAGGCCGGCTAGGAGAACATTGGAATTGTCGGAGCCCGGAGCTAACAAAAGCATGGATGAGGGTTTCGGCAGCAGATGGGCTGAGGCAGGGGCAGAGACGGGCGATGTTACGGAGGTGGAAATAGGCGGAGTTGATGGAGAGGATTATGGGGGTTGGAAACTCAGCTCAACGTCAAATAGGTTGCGAATAATCTGGTTTGACCTTTTCTGAATTACAGCCTCAGTGCACTGTATAACAGTCTGTCCGTCTGTGAGATAAAAGACTTAAGACTCCTTCTTTAATGCTGACTTAAATTTCACATTAATTAAATTTAAAAAAATATATATTTCTTCGCTCTTCCCCCTCCTGAAATCTCCTCCCACCCCACACCATCCCCAGCCAAGACACTTGGCTGGGACCCTGCTCCTAAGCATCTGCTAGTGCTGCTCTGTGGACAGGTGGTGTGTGAGAGCATCCCCTCAGGGTTATTTTAAGTTTGATTTCTCCCCCCTCCACTCACCCCCTTACAGGGCAAACCGGAGCTCTACTTAGCACCTCAGCAGTACTGAGATCAACAAAAACTCGCTGCATACAGGATCCTGGACACAGTCTGTGACCTAACAGCCTGCCTTGCTGCGATGCTGATCTCTCTCTCGCTCCCCCACAAATCCTCTTATTTCCCCTGCATCCTTGATCCCTCCGAGCTCCGATCTCTGCCCCAGGGGCCAGGCAGGCAAAGAAACGCTGCAATCTCTCTCCTCCTCCCGCCCCCCCCCCCCCCGCCCTAAAAGCAACTCCGAGCAGTTTCTATACAGCATCTTCGCCCAGGGTTTATCAGGAACAGAACATGTCCTGGGGTTCCAGACGAAACTTTGCTCTCGACTATTGTGCCAGCATCTAAACCCCTTAAATGTGTTATGATCTTGTAATGTCCTCCAGGCCGGGCATTATCTGGTCCACGGGTGCTCTCCGGCCTGTGTTTCCATACGGTACGCTGATTCTCTCCGGCCTGTGTTTCCATGCGGTACGCTGATTCTCTCCGGCCTGTGTTTCCATACGGTACGCTGATTCTCTCCGGCCTGTGTTTATATACGGTACGCTGATTCTCTCCGGCCTGTGTTTCCATACGGTACGCTGATTCTCTCCGGCCTCTGTTTCCATACGGTACGCTGATTCTCTCCGGCCTGTGTTTATATACGGTACGCTGATTCTCTCCGGCCTGTGTTTCCATACAGTACGCTGATTCTCTCCGGCCTGTGTTTATATACGGTACGCTGATTCTCTCCGGCCTGTGTTTCCATACGGTACGCTGATTCTCTCCGGCCTGTGTTTCCATACGGTACGCTGATTCTCTCCGGCCTGTGTTTATATACGGTACGCTGATTCTCTCCGGCCTATGTTTCCATACGGTACGCTGATTCTCTCTGGCCTGTGTTTATACACTATGCTGATTCTCTCCAGCCTGTGTTTATATACGGTACGCTGATTCTCTCCGGCCTGTACTTGCCGGTGTCCTGGGGCTAATATTTATCCCTCAACCAACACCACTAAAATAAGATTATTCAGTCATTATCACAATGCTGTTAGTGGGATCTTGCTATGCGCAAATTGGCTGCTGCGTTTCCCACATTACAACAGTGACCACACTTCAAAAAAAAAGTACTTCATTGTCTGTAAAGCGATTTTGGGGCATCCTGAGGCCGTGAAAGGCGCTATAGAAATGAAAATTCTTGTCATGCTGCTGAGTCCCGTCAGACTAGTTACCCCAGTGTGACGAGTCCTCGCTAAACAAAATATATTTACCAGCGGAAAACCATACCTGATCAGATGTTGACGTTTAACTGTTCTGAAGGACGGTGCTCACAGATTCCCTCGTTAATAATTAATGACTGTTTCTCAATAAACTTGCAATCTGCTGTTCATTTACAAGCGAATTCTGTGAATGATCCCATTATGCAAGCGGAACAATGCATGTTCGCACAGGGTTCTCAACAGTTAGTTAATTTTTTCCTGCCGTTGTGTGTGTGGTTTTTTTTTATATAAATAATTTCATGAAGGCAGCCAAATGTCTCAAGGTAAATGTTTTTCTAAACGTGTTAGCGGACGGCGTTTGGGGCACTGGTGCTTGGCACCACCACTGAGTGGTGAGGTGGGCTCGATTGCCCCTGGCCTGCTGGATTCCGATCGCAGTTTCGTGTCGCTGTGTTTAAGGTGGGCACCGCCCCTTTTTTGCGGGGGGGGGGGGGGGAGAGAGAGAGGGGGACGGGTGGGTGGGTGACAGCGGGAGTCGGAGAGACGATCACTTCCGGGCCCTGTTTGTACATCTTCTGGCAGCTGGCACAGGGCTTGGGAGCAGGGGTACCCCTTGTGTGTGGCACAAGGAGACAAAAGGGGGAACTAGGGATGAAATGGAGGGACTGGTGCCATTAATAGAACAAAATGCAATTGTTTGTTTTTTTTAATAATTAATAAAAATTAACTGCACAAAATATCCTGCCTAGGTGTTGCTTTCTTTACAACTCTGTTGGTAGCTGAGTTTAACTCTGGTTTCTCAATTTAGTCAAATCTCCCCAGCCTAGTCTGGTGTGGTGCTGAGCCGTGTCGAGTGGGAAAGTTACAGGCTGGTTTTAGTTGGTATAAACCATTCCTCATAAGACCTGGCACCCTTGGCAGACGTTTGGTGCTGGGTGAAAGCCTTTGGTTCAAGAACGAGGCCCACCACCACCTTCTCAAGGGGCCACTAGGGCTGGGTAATAAATGCCGGCCTTGGCAGGGACGCCCACATCCCCTGAAATGTGCAGGCAGCCCGATTATGGAGGGCAGAGTCTTGGGGCTGACCCCCCCCCCCCCCCCCCCGCCCGCCCCAAGACAGACCCTGAGCGTCTTCAAGCACTGATTAAAATTAGACAGCAGAGGGCAGCATGTTCCACATTACAAGTGAGGCTGCGTAGCTGGAGGAAGGGGGGGTGCCTCCCTGCAGTGAGTGAGCTGGATTTTGGCTGCAGACTTGTATAAAAATGCCAAACAGGAAGAGTGGGAATAGCTGAGGAACCAAATTCAGGAAATTGCCGCTTGTGTGCCGTGAAGGAACAGTACGTGAAGAATCTGGCTGTGCGCAGAACATATTTTTTCCTCTTCCTCCCGCCACCGTGCACTTGGCCAAAAGTGGTGACTCATCCTATGTTCCATCAGACCCAGGCCCCTTCAAATATCTCCAGCCTAAATGGCCATTCTTCATACGAGCCTGGACAGTAAATTTAATTAATGCCCTCACCCTACACAAGAGGCCACTTGGCCGTCAAAATCTGCCCCTGTGCTTTTGGCTCTTTGCCACTAGGGTTGCCAACCCTCCAGGATTGTCCTGGAGTCTCTGGGAGTTGAAGATTAATCTCCAGGACGCTGCAGGGAGCAAAAATCCAGGAGAAAAATCATCGGGTGCATTTAAAAAAAAAAATTCTTTCAACACTTTTGTTTATTGGTTATAAAAGTGTTGGAGTTCGGAAAGAAAAGGCTGTTTGACAAATCACGAATCATCCAATCGGCTAATGAAGAATGTGTTCGCTCTCCGATTGGCTGAGCGCTGCGAGGATGGACATGTTGGGCGACCAATGGCGGGGAGCACAGGGGCGGGGCAGTTCGAGGGAGGAGCTTGTGATGAAACCTCCAGGAACGCATCCAGCCAGAGTTGGCAACCTCATTTGCCAGCCACCCAGTGCACAGTTTGCAGTATACTTCCCGACTGTCCCCATTTTCCTCTGGATCACTTTCAACCTTGTTCCGACAGTCGTGGCACTCCAGAATTTTAAAATATTCCAGGGACACTCTTCACAATTTTTTGTTTTGGAGGTTGGGGGGGGGGGGGGTGGGGGCCAAGGAAAATCGTTGCTTAATTTTTTAATTCACACTTGGCCAGAGGAATTAACACCACATTGCACTTTGGTGGTACATAGTGTAAAGTTTAAGGTATGTAAAATCAAACTGAGATAATCTGTTAATTCCACCAGTTGGGAAACTGTGGGAGTTGGCAATAACAAACACCAGATCAAATTTCCCTTTGTTTAAAGCCGCTAAGGGAAAGTTATTAAAAGGAGACAAATTCAGAATCAACCGGGGGCAGGACAAGGTTGGCTTGAGTTATGATACTGCAGATAAAATCCCACTCTGTGGGTAGCTCTCTTGCCGCTGAATCAGAAGGTCATGGGTTTAAGTCTCACTCCAGAGACATGAGCACAAAATCCAGGCTGACACTCCCAGTGCAGTGCTGCGGGAGCACTGCACTGTCGGAGGTGCCGTCTTTTGGATGAGACGTTAAACCGAGGCCCCGTGTGTCAGATACGTGTAAAAGATCCTGTGGGCACTCTTCAAAGAAGGGCAGGGGAGTTCTCCCCAATACTTATTCCTCAACCAACATCACTCAAACAGATTATCTGGTCATATATCACGTTGTATGTGGGACCTTGCTGTGTGCAAATTGACTGCCATGTTTCCTACCTAGCAACAGAAAAAATACTTAATTGACTGTAAAGCACTTTGAGACGTCCTGAGGTTGTGAAAGGTGCTGTATAATTGCAAGTTTGTTCTTTCTTAGGTCAGTTTATAAATGCACCCGGTATGGTGCTTGAGACACATCCCAGGTTGAAGTCTGGTCAGTGCTGGATTAGCTCACCTTAGTTAGGGTGTTGCAAGTGGATCTTGTCTTGGCTGAACCAGACCGTCCGTAACCGCAACCGCAACCTATTTGACTCTGAGATGAGCTACCGCTCGCACATCGCCATCACCAAGACTGCCTACTTCCACCTCTGTGACATCTCCCATCTCCACCCCCTGCCTCAGCTCATCTGCTGCTGAAACCCTCATCCGTGCCTTTGTTACCTCCAGACTCGACTATTCCAATGCTCTCCTGGCCCGCCTCCCATCTCCCACCCTCTGTAAACTGGAGCTCATCCAAATCTCTGCTGCCCTGTATCCTAACTCGCACAGAGACCCGTTCATCTATCACCCCCTGTGCTCGCTGACCCACATTGGCTCCCGGACCGCCAACACCTCGATTTTAAAATTCTCATCCTTGTTTTCAAATCCCTCCATGGCCCTCGCCCCCCTCCCTATCTCTGTAACCTCCTCCAGCCCCACAACTCTCCGACATCTCTGCTCTCCTCCAATTCTGGCCTCTTGCGCATCCCCGATTTTAATCGCTCCACCGTTGGCGGCCGTGCCTTCAGCTGCCCGGGTCCTAAGCTCTGGAATTCACTCCCTAAACCTCTCCATCTCTCTACTTCTTTCTCCTCCTTTAGGACACTCCTTAAAACCTACCTATTTGACCAAACTTTTGGTCACCTGTCCTAACATCTCACGTGGCTCGGTGTCAAATTTTTGTTTGATAATCGCTCCTGTAAAGCGCTTCGGGACATTTTACTACGTTAAAGGCGCTATATAAATGCAAGTTGTTGTTGTTGCGATTCCTGGTGTCCAATTCACACACCCAACAGGAGCTGCACAAGAAGCAGGAAGCCCGTGTTTGTTTTTGTTTTGCCCCCTTCTCAATTCTGGTCCCCGGAGGGGGGGTCACTGGGAGTAAGTGTTGATGATGCTGGAAACAAAGAGTGTGGGGGGGTGTTCCATTTCACAGAATTACATAGAATTTACAGCACAGAAACTGGCCATTCGGCCCAACTGGTCTGTGCTGGTGTTTATGCTCCACACGAGTCTCCTCCCGCCCCTCTTCATCTCACCCTATCAGCATATTCCTTTCTCCCTCATTTGTTTATCTAGCTTCCCCTTAAATGCATCTATGCTATTTGCTTTAACTACTCCTTGTGGTGGCGAGTTGCACATTCTAACCACTCCTTGGGTAAAGAAGTTTCTCCTGAATTCCTTATTGGATTTATTAGTGACTATCTTGTATTTATGACCCCTTGTTTTGGTTTCCCCCAGAACTGGAACCATCTTCTCTACGTCTACCCTATCGAACCCTTTCGTCATTTTAAAGACCTCTCTCAGGTCACCCCCTCAGCCCCAGCCTGTTCCGAGTTGCTATCATTGAGCACGGAGGTGGCAGGGAGGGGAATCGCTGCAAAATAAAACAAAAGCAGAACAGATTGCATGGATTTTTTTTGAATTACGTCACTGCACACACCCTGAACCACAGATATAAACAGGAACATAATCACAACTGTGCCAGTCCCAGTTAGTCTCCGGTCATTGCTTTGCAGAGAATCATTACACGCCACTAGAATGATACCAGGGATGAGGGATTTCAGTTATGTGCAGAGACTAGAGAACCTGGGATTGTTTTCCTTAGAGCAGAGCAAGTTAAGGGGAGATTTAATAGAGGTGTTCTTTTGAGGGTTTTAATAGAGTAGGTAGGGAGAAACTGTTTCCAGTGGCAGGAGGGTCGGTAACCAGAGGAGACAGTTTTAAAATAATTGGCAAAAGAACCAGAGAGGAGATTTTTTACGCAGCGAGTTGTTATGATCTGGAATGCGCTGCCTGAAAGGGCGGTGGAAGCAAATTCAATGGTAACTTTCAAAAGGGAATTAGATAAATACTTGAAAAGGAAACATTTGCAGGGCTACAGGGGAAAGAGCAGGGGAGTGGAACTAATCGGACAGCTCTTTCAAAGACCAGGCACGATGGGCCGAATGGCCTCCTTCTGCGCTGTATGATTTTATGATCACTTTATTGTCAGTCCGATTCTTTTAAACTTATTTCTCAGTTGGTTGAGTGCTGGTAGGGATGTGCAGACAGGATAACTGAACTGCTTCCTACGCCTTTATTAAGTGGTTAAAAGTACTTGGGTTAAGGAAGCAGGAGTCGATCAGAGTTCCTGCTCCTACTTGTTATACGGCGACCGCTACTGGAAGGTGCGTGCGATCGTGCGGATGCTGAGTGAGGAAAGAGCCATGCTGAGTTGTGATGCCCACTGTGGTCAAATAGCCAACTGGTGTGAGATACCAGAGGATGTGATTGGTGTCCATGGAAAAGGAGCAAAGAGTCAGCACCTTCGAGAGGGGAGGAGATATAATTATAAAAGTACATGAACTTCGATCCCTGGTCTGAAATAGCTGATTTCAGCAAAGGTTGTTGTTGGCCTCGGCGAGCTAGGAAGGAAAAAAAATTAGCCTGATACTCCTGATTGTTATCCAGTGACCCCTGCTGGAAAGTGCGTGGGTGTCGAGTGAGGAGAGGAATGACCTGATAATCTGTTTCAGTGATGTTGGTTGAGGGATAAATATTGGCCCCAGGACACTGATCTTCCTCGAAATAGCGGCCGTGGGATCTTTTACATCCACCTGGGAGGGGGCAGACGGGGTCTCGGTTTAACGTCTCATCCGAAAGACGGCACCTCCGACAGGGCAGCGCTCCCTCAGTACTGGCACTGGGAGTGTCAGCCTGGATTTTGTGCTCAGGTCTTGAACCCATAGTCATTCAGAGGTTGTCTACAATTAAAGCACTGCTCTCCTTTGGTCGACCGAGACTGCTTTTAGGGAAATTAGGACGTGGTGGGTTGTCCCTGAGGGTGTATCGATATTTGCAAGGAAGGAGGAGCTTTCCTCCGCAGAGTAAACCACTTATGTGTAATAGGCACCCCTATCTGGATGAATCCCGACGGCGCTAGGACCCGGCCACAGCTGCTTTGATAAACGCGTTGGTCAATAAGGTGACGGAGAAAAAAGGGGATATGCTGACAATCTGGTTTTTTTCCCATTCTGATCTCTCGTCACTGGGGGAGGGCAAGGGGAAGAGGAAGTGGTGGGGAGAGGAGAGCGAGAGAGGGAAAAAAAATATTGCCGAGAGAGGGAATCAAAATAAACGAGGCTCGTCCGGAGTAGGAACAACTTTTGTTTAAATAAGTTTGTAACAAATGTCATGAGTTCGCAACTGATGGGAAGCAACTCTGAAGAGCGACAGGAGAAAGTCCACAAAGGGAAGGGAGACACAGCGGAGCAGAATGGGAGGTGAGTGCGGGGAAAGAGGAGGGGGCGGGGGAAGAGAGAAATCAACTTTTTCCTCTGCTTAAATGGGAAAGTTTCGAGCTGAAATTGACACGTCAGGTGGGGAGCAGGAGCAGTTTGTGGTTCAATTCCCCCCTTCCCCCTGTTATTGGCCCCGCTGGCCGTCTCCTCACATTAATTATTAAACTATTTATTTCTACCTTATTCCTTCGAATTGGCGGATTCAAATAATTTACTTGCTGCGTTGTCATTTTTTCCCCTGATATCTTTTATAAAACTAATTTTAAAAATAAACTTTTTGTACTTAGTTTGTGTGTTTCCCGTTTTGGTGATTCCATGTACAGGAAGCCTCGGTTATTATACAGTTCGCCTGCTGTCCGGGCCTCCCAAAGCTTCTTAAAGGGCCATTGTCTCCCTATGAAGTTTTGTGTGTTCCCCTCTGATGAACATATGGCCTGTCAGCTGCCCCCTTGCTCACTGGGTAGCTGCACTGCCCCGTGTATGGTAAAGGAAAAACTTGCATTTCTATCGAGCATTTCACAACCTCAAGACACCCCAAAGCGCTTTACAGCCAATTAAGTACTTTGAGAAGTATAGTCTCTGTTGCAATGTAGGGAAATGTGGCAGCCAATTTGCGCACAGCAAGCTCCCACAAACAGCAATGAGATAAATGTCCAGATAATCTGTCTGTTGGTTGAGGGATAAATATTGGCCAGGGCACCTGGGAGAGCTCCCCTGCACGTCTTCGAAAGATAGCCGTAGGAACTATTACGTCCTCCTGAGAGGTTTAAAGTCTCATCCAAAAGACGGTGCCTCCAACAGTGCAGAGCTCCCTCAGTACTGCACTGGAGCGTCAGTTTAGATTATGGGCACAAGTCTCTGGAGTGGGGATTGAACCCAGGACATTCTGACCCAGAAGCGAGAGTATTAACCACTGAGCCAAAGCGGACACCCACTGAGCAATACAGACTAGAAGACCCCAGGTTTGACTCTATATCTGTGCTGGGAGTTGGGGATAGTACAGTTAGCTCAGGGGGGATTAGCAAGGGGGGAAATCAGCCAGAGTCCTTGCTGCTGATACAGTGACCTCTGCGATAGGTTCAGATAGTTGGGGATATCAGGGGCAATGCTGGGATTTGGAGAGGGCGATATAACCCATGCCACTTTAGGGGAACAAACTCCCCCCCCCCCCCCCCCAGTGGTTGTGCCAATGATGATAATGTACGTGAATGTTGGATGAGGATCGGGCTTGGCTGTGATGCCCTCCACAATCGAATAGCCCACTGCCACTCTGGGTGAGGTGCCAGAGCTCACTCAGTATCTGTGAACCCCAACAAGGGTCAACACCTTCAGAAGAAGAGGGATAGAAAATGGGAGGAGGCCCATCTAGTAACGTAACCTGACTCCATTAAAGAAAAAAGGCTATTTGTTTTTGTAGCCAGTTTATTTACAGAAAGAGTTTAATTTCTGATGGAGACGAGGTGAGTTAAATTAATTTATTCCCCATTACTAGTCTGTATTCTCAGGACTAGTTTCTTTTTCACAATTTCAGACTAACATACATGTAAACTGTTTTTAGATTAAAATATTGTAGTGTTTATCTCTGTCCTCTCCTCAGGCCCATCTCTCGGTGATACATAACAGCCCCTGATTATCATAGAGCGCAGAAGGAGGCCATTCAGCCCATCGTGCCTGTGCCGACTCTTTGAAAGAGCTAAAAATTTAGTCCCACTCTTTCCCCTTAGCCCTGCAAATTTTTCCTATTCAAGTATTTATCCAATTCCCTTTTAAAACTTATTAGTGAAACTGCTTCCGCCGCCCTTTCAGGCAGTGCGTTCCAGATCATCATAACTCACTGCATTTGTATAAAAAAAAATTCTCCTCATCTCCCCCCTGGCCTTTTGCCAATTATCTTAAATCTGTGTCCTCTGGTTTGTGTCCCTCCTGCCAGTGGAAACAGTTTCTGATCTTCCATATAGGGCTTCTCAGCCAAGTCTGATCCTGCTCACATCTGATGTCCACATATTCCACTGATAGAGTTAGCCGGAACTCGAAACTTGATCACTATCACCATTCTCTGGACCATCAACAACAACTTGCATTTAACGTAATAATATGTCCCAAGGCGCAGCACAGGAGCGTAATCGACACAAAATTCGACACCGAGCCACATAAGGAGATATTAGGACAGGTGAGGTGGGTTTTAAGGAGTGTCTTGAAGGCGGAGAGGTTTAGGGAGGGAATTCCAGAGCTTAGGGCCGAGGCAGCTGAAGGCATGGCCGCCAATGGTGGAGCGATTAAACCGGAGGAACGCAAGAGGCCAGAGGCAGAGGAGTGCAGAGATCTCGGAGGGTTGTGGGGCTGGAGGAGGTCACAGAGATAGGGAGGGGCGAGGCCATGGAGGGATTTGAAAACAAGGATAACACATCTGGATGGAGCACAGGTCGAATTTGGTGATACCTTGTAGCTGGTATAACTCAGTTCCTCACTAGGAAGTGCAATTACGAACATACAAAATCGATGGGCAGGAAAAGACCAGCTGGTCCATCAAGCCTGCCCCACACTCATGACGGCCGGAGCATCATTACCAACTGAGGCATCGGAGGGAGTGCACAAACTGAGCTTTAGTATGAGTTGATTTTGGGCAGACTGGTTGGTGCAGTGGGCTAGACGCGGATGTAGAAATTACAACGCTTGGTGGTGTCAACGTGGAGTGGTTGAGGCGATTTAGCACAGATGCATTTAAGGGGAGGCTAGATAAGTACATGAGGGAGAAAGGGAATAGCTGACGGGGGTGGGAGGAGGCTCATGTGGAGCATAAATGCCGATTGGGCCGAATGGCCAGTTTCTGTGCTGTAAAGTTCGACGTGACAACACGGAAACAGGCTGTTCGACCCAACCAGTTGGTGTTTCTCCTCCACCTGTGCCCTTGTTCCTATATCCCTTTATTTCCCTTTCCGTCAACCACCTAACCTAACCTATTCTTAAATGTTGACATGAGGGCCAATTTTTCACTGCCTCCAACAGGCCCTTTTATCTCTGGGACCTGGGTTCAAACACGGCCCACGCTGAAGGGTTGAAAATCTCTGGCCGTTGGCTTATTTTATGTAGTAAGGGTGTTGTAAGAATGTTGTCAACCTAACCCCTATTGGGCAAAAGTGCCCCTCAGTGCGATATTACTCACACTCCTGGGTGGCCAGTAGGGTTTCCAGCCCTACAGAATTGTCCTGGAGTCTCTAGGAATTGAAGTATAATCTCCTGAACGCTGCTGTGAACAACACGCAGGAGAAGAATCATAGAGGAATTTTTTTTTAAAGTTGGGTTCTTTTTAAAATTTCTTTGTTAATTATTGCCTTAGAGACGGTGCAATGAAGGTTCACTAGATTAATTCCTGGGATGAGGAGGGTTGTCCTCTGAGGAGAGGTTGAGTAGAATGGGCCTATACTCTCCGGAGTTTAGAAGAATAAGAGGTGATCTCATTGAAATATATAAGATTCTGAGGAGGCTTGACAGGGTAAATGCTGAGAGGCTGTTTCCCCTGGCTGGAGAGTCTAGAACTAGGGGACACAGTCTCGGGATAAGGGGTCGGCCATTTAAGACTGAGATGAGGAGGAATTTCTTCACCCAGAGGGTTGTGAATTTTTGTAATTCTCTACCCCAGAGGGCTGTGGATGCTGAGTCGTTGAGTATATTCAAGACTGAGATAGATAGATTTTTGGACTCTAGGGGAATCAAGGGATATGGGGATCGGGCGGGAAAGTGGAGTTGAGGTTGAGGATCAACCATGATCTTATTGAATGGCGGAGCAGGCTCGAGGGGCCGTGTGGCCTTCTGCTCCTATTTCTTATGTTCTTATAGATATTGGAGATGGGGTGGGTGGGGGAAGACTGATTGGGTGGTGTGGTTGCAGGCAGGAGGTCATGTGATGAAACCTCCAGGAATATGTCCAACCAGAGTTGGCAACCCCTATTGATTGGTGTGAGAAATATAAGAATGTCACACTGCTGGGTTGGAGATGATGCATGTGTTGGCGGGGGGGGAAGTAGAGGGAGCTCCACTCAGTCTCTAACTTGTGTAATATCTGCCCAGGAAGTTTGATACTAGGTGCCCGAAATAGGAAAGAATTCCATTTCTGAGCACCCACATCTCTCGCCTCAACAAGTGTAGGAGGGAGAATGTTATGTGTAATATATGCCTCTGTAATATCGCCTGTCTCTGCCCCTGCCTCAGGGGCATCTGCTGCTGAAACCCTCATCCGTGCTTTTGTTACCTCCAGACTCGTCTATTCCCATACTCTGCAGGCCGGCCTCCCACTTTCCACCCTCCGTAAACTTCAGCTCATCCAAAACTCTGCTGCCCGTATCCCAACTCGCACCAAGTCCCGTTCACCTATCACTGACCTACATTGGCTCCCGGTCCAGCAACGCCTCGATTTTAAAATTCTCATCCGTTTGTTCAAATCCCCCCTCCCTCCCTATCTCTGTAACCTCCTCCAGCCCCACAACCCTCCGAGATCTCTACGTTCCTCTGACTTCCTTCGCTCCACCATTGGCGGCCGTGCCTTCAGCTGTCTAGGCCCTAAGCTCTGGAATGCCCTCCCTAATCCTCTGTGCTTCTCTCTCCTTTGAAGTAGCTCCTTAAAACCTACCTCTGTGGCCAACTTGTCCTAATGTCTCCGTATGTGGCTCGGTGTCAAAATTTTGTCTGATAATCACTCTTGTGACCTTTTACTATGTTAAAGGTGCTGAATAAATGCAAGTTGCTTTTGACATGGAGCAACCTATAATGGTACAGCAATGGATTCCCAGTCTGAATCAATAGTTGGAACTGGGGCCCCTGGTCCTTCCAGTCCTGGCTCAGCCCCATCACTTTGAATGAGGCAGTAAAAAGTGACAGAAAGGGACGAGTGTGTGTTGGGAAGGAATTCTGTTCCTGCGATTCTGAACGTATCTCTTGGCATGTCGATTTAAGGAGTGCCATTGAGTCATACTTTGATATTTTAAAATTATTATTTATATAATACTCTCGGCTAAATGTGATCCACCCTGTTAATATACCCCAAATTCCAAATAGGATTCCTGCGTGCAGAGAGGGGGGGGGGGGGGGGGTGTGGAAACAAAGAACATTTAAAACTTGCTTTATGCTGGAACGGTTCCCAACTGTTCTTATTAGCAAATGCAAGACCACTAACTCGGGAGCACAGTCTGGAAGGGGCAGTGCGTCTCGGTGTAACGTCATGGAGCACTTCTGTGCGGACGTTGGATAAGAGTAGAGCAGGGGCTCTGCGGTGACGCCTCCCACTGTGGAACAGCCTACCGACACTGACTTTTCGGGGTCACGCACCAGTGATAAAGGGCTGCCATTACTGCCTTCGGGAAAGGAGAGAAGGGCAGAGAGAGACAATGTGAGTAGCTCTCAATGACCCTATTTATACAAAGTCATTATTCAATAACACAACTGCTAGTGACTATGTTACGAGCTACTCATTTGACTTGGGCTGTGTGATTCGATGGTAGGGGGTAGTTTATTCATTATTTACCTGGCTAGATCAAGGTAAGCGATAAACTAGATCTTCAGATTTATCCTTACATTTTTTATTTATTTTTTTAGCTCTTAAGATGTGAATAAAAGAAGTTGCATTTATATAGCGCCTTTCATGGGCTCGGGACGTCCCAAAGCGCTTTACAGCCGATGAAGTAATTTTGAAGTGCGGTCCCTGTTATGTAGGAAACGCGGCAGCCGATTTGTGCACAGCAAGATTGTGGCCTGCTAGAAAATGGATTGACGCTGGCTCATATCCACCTCACACAGACACACATCAAGCGGAGGGAGTGTCGGACGGATGGAGCGGGACAGTAATGGGGTGGGGGGGGAGGAGTAAGCAATAAATTGATTTAAGCTCAGAATGGATCCAAGGCTGGATCCAAAGGGCAGTGTTCGAGCTGAATGTGTAAACACAACAAAACTTGCCTTTTATACAGCACCTTTAACATTGTTGTAAAACATCCTGAGGCGTTTCACAGGAGAGATTATCAAACAAAAATTGACACTGAGCCACACAGGGAGATATTAGGACAGGTGATCAAAAGCTTGGTCAAAGAGGTAGGTTTTAAGGAGTGTCTTAAAGGAGGAGAGAGAGGTTTAGGGAGGGAATTCCGGGAACCGTTGCAGGTCAGCAAGCACAGGGGGTGATGGGTGAACGGGACTTGGTGCGAGTTAGGATACGGGGTAGCAGAGTTTTGGATGGGTGCAAGGTGGGAGGCCGGCCAGGAGAGCATTGGAATAGTCGAGTCTGGAGGCATCACCCTGATATTTCTTCCTTGTCGATGGTTTTTACACAAGTGTTGCCAAATCAACTAGTTGCTGAACAAATCATCAGGCTAGGCGTGTGCAAGATGTTAGCCCTTAGATTTCTGGGCTTCCTGCAGACGGGAGGCGTCAGGAAATTCCACAGTGAGTTATTTCCAGATTTGTTGACTGATGTTGAGAAAATCACGGTTGATTTTTAAAAACCTCAGCAACTTGTGAAAAAGCAGGAATATTGATATCGATTTCATCTACCGTCCTTTTGGCCATCTGTTTTCTTTCCCCCCACCCCTCCTCTTCTAAAGCTGATAACTTCTGACTGCGATGCTGGTTCCATGCCTCTGTTTGCCCTCCTGCCCAAGTGTCCATTCTTCCAGCGTGAGCCTAGCCAATGAGTGTCGGCAGGCGAATTGACTCTTCCACGTCTGATTTTGACAGCAGGTGTGTTCGCAGCCAGGTGAGAGGGATATAACATGTCTTGTAACCTGGGTATAGGAACGGGAGGGAAGATGAGGCACGTGGGCAACCCAATGAAGAAAAGTTGTCCCAGACGATGGAAAACAGGCATATAAAATAAGGTATTGAAGTCGCTAGTGTGTGTCAGCTGTGGCTCAGTGGGTAGCAAGCTCGTCTCTGAGCCAGAAGGTCATGGGTTCAAGACCCACTCCAGGGACCTGAGCATAAATTCTAGGCCGGCACTCCCAGTGCAGTACTAAGGGGGTGCTGCACTGTCGGAGACACCCTCTTTCGGATGAGACGTTAAACCGAAGTCTTCGAAGAAGAGCAGGGGAGTTCTCCCCGTGTCCTGGCCAACATTTATCCCTCCACCAATGCCAGGTTATCTGGGCATTATTATTTAGCTTTGCGCAAATCGACGGCCGCATTTCCTACATTACAACAGTTCAAAAGTACTTCATTGGCTGTAAAGCACTTTGGAATGTCCTGAGGTCGTGAAAGGCGCTATATAAATGCAAGTCTTTCTTGCTAATTAAAGCTGACCCTAAGGGTCCATAACAGCTTGTCACCCTGCCATTATACTCTTGCTCGGTGCTGAGCTGCAGAGTATGTATTGACTGCTTGCTTTCATGTCCAGACTGATCCCAAAGGGTGGACGGGTGGCTCAGAGGTGAACCTACATTCCCTGTTCATTACTGTCTGGTTAGAGCACGCCCAAAATCAGACTCTCCCAATTGAAAGGAATGTGAACATGTCATACCTTGTGAAACCACATACTCACCAGATCGGAGAACATCTTTCTGACGTGATCACCTCTGGTTGAACAAAGGACTTTGCTCGTGGCAATGAGTTTTCTGTCTTTTTGTCTCTCTGGAAAGGTACATTTTGAAAGCACAGCAGTTTTTCCCCCAAGCTGTTTTGTCAAGCATTAAAGGAATAAATGATATCATTCTGATTCGTATAATTGTAATTCGAAACTTTGAGGTGTGTATTACTTCCATCATGCAGATCGAGGAAAAAAAGACTTGCATTTATATAGCGCCTTTCTCGACCTTAGGATGTCCCAAGGCGATTTACAGCCGATGAAATAATTTTGTAATCACTGCTGTAATTCAGGAAACGCCAATTTTCACACAGCAAGGTCCCACAAACAGCAATGTGATAATGACCAGATAATCTGCTTTTAGTGATGTTTGTAAACAATTTTACAACACCAAGTTATAGTCCAGCAATTTTATTTTAAATTCACAAGCTTTCGGAGGCTTCCCCCTTCGTCAGGTGAACGATGTGAAAATGAAATCCTCGAAATGAAATCGCATTTATAATTCACAGAACAATGCTTGGTGAGTACAGACAGTTTTTTCAACTGCCCGTTGCCAAGGCAATCAGTGTGCAGACAGACAGGTGTTACCTGCCAGGTCTCGCAGAATATACAAATCACCAAAAAAAAAACAACAAACAAAAAAAAACAGAGATAGAGAGGTAGAAACATAGAAAAGACAGCAACTGACCCGTTATATTAAAAACAGATAACATTTGTTCGCTGGTGGGGTAACGTGTAGCGTGACATGAACCCAAGATCCCGGTTGAGGCCGTCCTCATGGGTGCGGAACTTGGCTATCAATTTCTGCTCGACGATTTTGCGTTGTCGTGTGTCTCGAAGGCCGCCTTGGAGTACGCTTACCCGAAGGTCGGTGGATGAATGTCCATGACTGCTGAAGTGTTCCCCGACTGGGAGGGAACCCTCCTGTTTGGCGATTGTTGCGCGGTGTCCGTTCATCCGTTGTCGCAGCGTCTGCATGGTCTCGCCAATGTACCATGCTCTGGGGCATCCTTTCCTGCAACGTATGAGGTAGACAACGTTGGCCGAGTCACAGGAGTATGAACCATGCACCTGGTGGGTGGTGTCCTCTCGTGTGATGGTGGTATCTGTGTCGATGATCTGGCATGTCTTGCAGAGGTTACCGTGGCAGGGTTGTGTGGTGTCGTGGACGCTGTTCTCTTGAAAGCTAGGTAATTTGCTGCGAACGATGGTCTGTTTGAGGTTGGGTGGCTGTTTAAAGGCGAGCATAGGAGGCGTGGGGATGGCCATAGCAAGGTGTTTGTCCTCATTGATGACATGTTGAAGGCTGCGGAGAACATGGCGTAGTTTCTCCGCTCCGGGGAAGTACTGGACGACAAAGGGTACTCTGTTGGTTGCGTCCCGTGTTAGTCTCCTGAGGAGGTCTATGCGATTTTTTGCTGTGGCCCGTCGGAACTGTCGATCGATGAGTCGAGCGTCATATCCCGTTCTTACTAGGGCGTCTTTCAGCGTCTGTAGGTGTCCATCGCGTTCCTCCTCGTCTGAGCAGACCCTGTGTATTCGCAGGGCCTGTCCATAGGGGATGGCCTCTTTGACGTGGTTAGGGTGGAAGCTGGAAAAGTGGAGCATCGTGAGGTTGTCCGTGGGCTTGCGGTAGAGTGAGGTGCTGAGGTGCCCGTCTTTGATGGAGATTCGTGTGTCCAAGAAAGAAACTGATTCTGAGGAGTAGTCCATGGTGAGCTTGATGGTGGGATGGAACTTGTTGATGTTATCGTGTAGTCTCTTTAGTGATTCCTTGCCGTGGGTCCATAGAAAGAAAATGTCGTCGATGTATCTGGTGTATAGTGTTGGTTGGAGGTCTTGTGCAGTGAAGAAGTCCTGCTCGAACTTGTGCATGAAAATGTTGGCGTATTGGGGTGCAAATTTGGTCCCCATGGCTGTTCCGTGTGTTTGGGTAAAGAACTGGTTATCGAAGGTGAAGACATTGTGATCCAGGATGAAGCGGATGAGTTGTAGGATGGCGTCCGGAGATTGGCTGTTGTTGGTGTTGAGTATTGATGCTGTCGCAGCGATGCCGTCATCGTGGGGGATACTGGTGTATGGTGCCGAGACGTCCATCGTGGTGAGAAGTGTTCCTGGTTCAACTGGTCCGTGGGTACTGAGTTTTTGTAGGAAGTCTGTAGTGTCGCGACAGAAGCTGGGGGTTCCCTGTACGATGGGTTTCAGGATGCCCTCGATGTATCCAGAGAGGTTCTCACACAGGGTTCCATTGCCTGATACGATAGGTATCAGGCAATGGAACCCTGTGTGAGAACCTTTACCTTTAGTGATGTTGGTTGAGGGATAAATGTTGGCCAGAACACCAGGGAAAACTCTTCTGCTCCTCTTCGAAATAATGCCATGAGCGCCCACCTGAGAGGGCAGACTCCGTTTAACGTCTCATCCGAAAGACGGCACCTCCGACAGTGCAGCACTCCCTCAGTACTGCACTGAAGCGTCAGCCTAGATTTTGTGCTCAAGTCTCTGGAGTGGGGTCTTGAACCCATGACCTTCTGACTGGGGGGGGGGGGGGGGGGGGTGAGAGTGCTGCCCACTGAGCCACGGTTAAGACCCAATGAGGTAATGTGCAGCAAAAAAAAAATGCCTCCTCTATTGAACAGGAAGCCATAAAGGAGGTGTGTTACATCAGAGATCACAGGTGTTGGGAGAGTGATAGTGGGAAGATGTCGGGAAGCAGCCCTGTCAGGTCTTGTAATTTAGCAACCAATACAAAATCTGATGGGTCTGTATGGGGAGTAAAAGATCTAAGAGAAATGGGTCTGGTACAGGGACGGATGTGATGGTGAGCCAGCTTTGCCTTGTGAATTTAGAACGTAGAGCCAGTTGGGTTTATTATAGGTGCATGTTGTAAAAGGTTTCAGTTCATTAATTAACATATTATCTCCCTCCAATTCTTCAAACAGTTAAACTCTAAAGCAACACCCTATTGTGGAACTGGGCAGGGTACCTTGTTTACAGTCTTGAGTTCTCCAATCCAGAGAAGTGATTCTATTTTAAGCTTTCAGGGTGTGTTTCTTTTATGCAAAAGACCTTTCTATTTAACCTTTTGAGCATTGGTGTACTTGTGCTGTGTGCTCCTGTAGTCCTCCTGTTGCTATATTCTCTGTTGCACTCCCTCATGGATTTTCTCCTCTTTGTTATTGCACTGTCTCCCTCCTCCTAACCTCATTCCTTGTAGTGCTCTTTTCTCCTCCTCTTTCCTCTTGTATCCCTCCCTTTCTTTTTTCTAACATTCTTTCTCCTCCTTCCTCCCCTCATAGGTGATCTTTGTCCTCCTCTTGTAACACTCATCTTCTCTGTCCTCCCCCCTCCATGGGTCTCCTCCTCTTTCCTCTCTCAGCTCATAGAGTTCCCTGAATCCTCCCTTCTCTCTCATAGCCTTCCTCCATGTAACTCCTTCCCTTGCCCTTGTAGCTCCTTCCATGTAGTTCCTTTCCTCCCCCCACCCCACCATTTATCTTTCTTCATCCTTCCCACCACCTCCCCCCCCCCCCACCGTAGCCCCCTCCTTCACATAGTTCCCTTTCTTCTCCCTTCCCCTCATAGCCTCCCCCCTCCTTTTGTAGCTCCTTCCTCCTCTTTCCTTAATTATCCCCTCTTTTTTTCCTTTCTCCTCACCCTATTAAACTAAGGGACTCTGGTTGACCATACAGCACAGTTGCATGACGCGTGCAATATATTCAAATAATACAACTAGAAGCAGAATTTGACTAAATGTGGTCGCATCGCTATTGAGTTATAGGTTACCAGCCACCTATGTGGACAATGAAGTCTTGGGATGGTCCTCTTTGTACCCTTGGAAGTATGTTTGGCATCATATTGGTGTCTAAGCTTAGTGTCCACTGTACACACAATGCCGAAACAATTGAAGGACTGAGATGCAAACATGTTTAGGGAAAATAGGAATTTTAAGGAGCAGGGGAAGCCCATGAGGCCCAGCAAATCTACCCCGTCTACCCAACGTCCTCCATATCCCTCAATCCCTGCTCTCTGCAGAAATGCCTAGAACCCATTCATAGTCCTGTTCACTGTCCTTTCCTGGTAACTTATTCCACAACTGTTACCCTTTGGGTGTATCAAGTTTTGCCGGTTTCCCCTCTTCCTCATTTTTAACTTTGGTTCAAATCCAAGGGAACGCATCACTACAGTCAATGATTTGCTTGGATCGTCCTTATCAGTCCCCATCACACGATCTTGCAAACATCAAGCTGACTACCTCAACAATTCCTCTTTCCCAGAGGAAACAAGTCCACCATCTTTAGCCTCGCCTCAAATTCCTGATCAGCATTTTTTGCTTCTTCCTCTCTACCTTCTTGGGAGCAATAATATCCTTCTCGTGATTAGGGGTACACAGTACTACCAGAAGGGGCCATATACATCAGCAATATAACCTTTTGTTATTTGGTACTCTAGCCCTCTACCAGTACAATTATTTATTGTTCTTTTTTCTCACGGCAGCTAAGCACTGGGCTGACCGTTTCATAGATCTATCCAATATAATCCCTATATCACGATACTGATCAAAATACTATACCACCAGTGATCTGTACAATAATAACAACTTGCATTTATACAGCGCCTTTAACATAGTGAAACGTCCCCAAGGCGCTTCGCAGGAGTGATTATCAAACACAATGTGCCACTGAGCCACATGAGATATTAGGACAGGTGACCAAAAGCTTGGTCAAAGAGGTAGGTTTTAAGGAGCGTCTTAAAGGAGGGGAGAAAGAGAGAGAGACGGAGTGGTTTAGGGAGGGAATTCCAGAGCTTAGGGCCTAGGCGGCTGAAGGCATGGCCGCCAACGGTGGAGTGACTGAAATCGGGGATGGGCAAGGGGCCAGAATTGGAGGAGCGCAGAGATCTCGGAGGGTTGTAGGAGGTTACAGAGATAGGGAGGGGGCGAGGCCGAGGAGGGATTTGAAAACAAGGATGAGAATTTTAAAGTCGAGGTGTTGCCGGACCAGGAGCCAACGTAGGTCAGCGAGCGCAGGGGGTGATGGTGGAACGGGACTTGGTATGAATTAGGATAGGGGGCAGCAGAGTTTTGGATGAGCTCACGTTTGGAATAATCTGTTTCGACTTGCAGTCAAATGCTCTTGGAGCTGTATCTTGGTATTTAATCGCCTTTGTTGATAACTAATTCACCTTGACCGGAAATACTCTGAACAATAAGGCTTTTTCCTCTCCACCCTTGCCTTCAAGAGACCCCTTGGTGGTGCATACATGTTCCATTCTACATTACTTGCATTTATCTATGTTCACCCATCTGTCACTCCTTAAAGAAAGAAAGGACTTGCGTTTATACATCATCTTTCACGACCTCAGGACGTCCCAAAGCGCTTTACAGCCAATTAAGTACTTTTGAAGCAGTCATTGTTGTAATGTAGGAAAAATGGCAGCCAATTTGTGCACAGCAAGATCCCACAAACAGCGATTTGATAATGACCAGATAATCCGTTTTTGAGGGATAAATATTGGCCCGGGACACTGGGGAGAACTCCCCTGCTCTTCTTCGAAACAGTGCCGTGGTATCTTTTACCTCCAGCTGAGAGGGCAGACGGGGCCTCGATTTTAACAACTCATCCGAAAGACAGCACCTCTGACGGCGCAGCACTCCCTCGGTACTGCACTGAGAGTGTCGGCCTAGGTTATGTGCACAAGGTCTCTGGAAGTGGGATTTGAACCCATGACCTACTGACTTGGAGGTGAGAGTGCTGCCCAGTGAGCCACAGCTGACACTTCAATCACGACTTCCTGATTTAACTTGTCTTGACTCCTCTTTCCAACTTCCTGTGATATGGGAGTTGCCCATTTTCCTAGGTTTCTAAAAACAAAACTCACATTTATAAGTAGTGGATACAGCAGGAGACCCAGAATAAAACTCACCTATGTAATTCTATCAAATTTCTTGTGAAAATACAAGTAAATTCCATCCCCTGGATAGCTGGTTTACCTCCCCAAAGATTTCCAGTGGACTAGTGAGGCTGTTGGTTGCTTTTAAATCCGTGTTGGGCTTTGCTCATGAAGTCTGTACTCTTTGGCTGGACAAAAGTCCATCTTCAACCCTATTGAAATTCACTTCTGAAATTTGGCAACACTGAGCTAATCATTATTATATATATATTTATGTATATTCTTTATTGGTAATAATCTTTACTGGTAATGAGGCTCTCTCTTTAACAGTTTGGCTGAAACCTGACAGCCCATAGTAAACGTTGCCGCGGCCAGTTCGCACCCATTGGTGCTTTGTGTCGAGGGTTTCTTTGGAAACCCACCTTTTTGAGGACTTGGTGCCTTTGGAGATACTAGCGGCACCTTGCTTATGTCACAGTCACACGTCTAAAAGCAGGGCTCCCTCTTCATGCGTTGTAAACACGGCATTTAAGGCCTCCTTGATTTGTATTGCTCACCTGGTTAAGGTGGCGAGTAGCTGAGCCATACAGACAATGATTGTGCCAAGTTTGCTTGCTCAGTCTGGGCTGGGTTAGCTGATCTCGGATGGTGGGAGGAGGGGCTGTACAATTGGCCTCAACTCCTCCGAGTTGGGAGAGAAGATCAGAATGATTCCTGTTGGAAAGTGATATCATGTGTGGACATCACAGACCGCACCTGGAGTACTGTGAGCAGTTCTGGGCACCGCACCTTCGGAAGGACATATTGGCCTTGGAGGGAGTGCAGCGTAGGTTTACTAGAATGATACCCGGACTTCAAGGGTTAAGTTACGAGGAGAGATTATACAAATTGGGGTTGTATTCTCTAGAGTTTAGAAGGTTAAAGGGTGATCTGATCGAAGTTTATAAGATATTAAGGGGAACGGATAGGGTGGATAGAGAGAAACTATTTCCGCTGGTTGGGGATTCTAGGAGTAGGGGGCACAGTCTAAAAATTAGAGCCAGACCTTTCAGGAGTGAGATTAGAAAACATTTCTACACACAAAGGCTGGTAGAAGTTTGGAACTCTCTTCCGCAAACGGAATTCCGCAATTGATACTAGCTCAATTGCTAAATTTAAATCTGAGATAGATAGCTTTTTGGCAACCAAAGGTATTAAGGGATATGGGCCAAAGGCAGGTATATGGAGTTAGATCACAGATCAGCCATGATCTTATCAAATGGCGGAACAGGCACAAGGGGCTGAATGGCCTACTCCTGTTCCTATGTTCCTCGAATCATACAGCACAGAAGGAGGCCACTCGGCCCATCATTGAAAGAGCTATCCAATTAGTCCCACTCCCCCTTGCTCTTTCCCCATAGCCCTGCAAATTTCTCCTTTTTAAGTATTTATCCATTTCGCTTTTAAATGTTACTATTGAATCTGCATCCACTGCCCTCTCAGGCAGAGCATTCCAGATCGTAACAACTTGCTGCATAAAAAAAATTCTCTTTTCCCCCCTGGGCTTTTTTGCCCTCCTGCCAGTGGAAACAGAGTAAATGGGAAAAACTATCAAAACCCTTCATAATTCTGAACACCTCTGTTAAATCTCCCCTTAACCTTCTCTGCTCCAAGGAGAACAATCCCAGCTTCTCCAGTCTCTCCACATAACTGAAGTCTTTTAACCCTGGTACCATTCTAATAAATCTCCTCTGCACCCTCTCACGAGGACAGGATTGAGCCCAGCTGTCATGGCTACTTGGGTGAAGCAGCAATGGGTGCCTTGCAGCTGTGGAACCCAGTGAGGGGACAACGCCTGCAGGAGGAAATTGGATTGAAGGACGTGGGGAGGGGGGAGGAGGAAGTTTCGGTTTCTTTTGCCTAAAGCGCAGGAACAGGAGTCGACCATTCAGCCCCTCGAGCCCGTTCCGCCCTTCAGTTAGATCATGGCTGATCTGTATCTTAACTCCATCTACCCGCCTTGGTTCTGTAACCCTTAATGCCCTTGCCCGACAAAAATCTATGGAGGAGAGAGTTCCACTCCCCTTTGTGTGAAGAAGTGCTTTCTGACACCACCCCTGAAAGGCCGAGCTCTAATTTGCTCTGGGGCTAGAGGAAATAGTGCATCTACCTTATGGGTGTTGAGGCCACAGAGAGGCTGGCTCTTTCAGCCTTCTGTTCTGTGCCGTTGGTGGCAGGTATAGCAGGATTGTGTGTTGGGTTGCCGGGGTAACTGGGCTGATGGGTGTGGCTGTGGAGTACATGCCCAGACCCCAGGTGAGCTGCGATGATGTAAACAGTCTGCCGTCTGCTCTGTGGCATATAGCGCGGCTGCCTTTACGTTCAAGAGGGGAAGGTCGGCACTCTTGTGCATTTTGTCCTCTACCAGACTCTCTGATCAGACAATAAGCTTTGGTAAGTGCCATTTTAAAAACTCTGCACAGTTCAGTGTTTGGGTGTATGACAACTTTAGTACTACATTTTTGATGGACCAGTTTTTGGAGGAGTTGTTAGGGCGTTGTATTCAAGGCATCAAGTTACATTTTTTTAAAGAAAGGATTAATGTATTGCTAACTTAGAAAATGTAAGTGAATTGTTATTTTTGCTTCCCGACTGCTGTTTCCTTCCCCTTTAAGTTACATTTCCGCCCTCCAGGTACTTTCCCCCCCCCCCCCCACTCCCCCAGCTGCAAATGTTGATCGGACAAACGCAGTGAATGTTTCATCGTAGACATTCCCTGAGTTCCTGAGCCACTGCAGCGACGGCATACTGACAAGACAGTAACGTGCAAAGACTTGCTCTGTAGAGGGAGGGAGACCTCCTGCCTTCTGGAGAGGATCCCTAATGTAGGAATAACGCATCTCAAAAAAAAAGAAGCATTTACCCCTCTTTTGATCTGTTTACATTGAGATGATTTAAGGTGATTTTTAACACTGTCTATTAGCACTCTCGCCTCTGAGTCAGAAGGTCATGGGTCCAAGTCCCACTCCAGACACCTGAGCACATAACCCAGGCTCACACTGCAGTCCTGTACTGAGGGAGCGCTGCATTGTCGTAGGTGCCGTCTTTTGGAGGAAACGTTAAACCGAGGCCCCGTGTGCCCTCTCGCGTGGACGTAAAAGTTCCCATGGCACTAATTGAAGAGGAGCAGGGGGAGTTCTCCCTGGTCAATATTTAACCCTCAACTAACACCTAGAAACAGAATATCTGGTCGTTATCATATTGCTGTTTGTGGGATCTTGCTGTGCACAAATTGGCTGCCCTGTTTCCTACATTACAACAGTGACTACACTTCAAAAGTACTTCATTGGCTGGGACGTCCTGAGGTCATGAAAGGAGCTATATAATTGCAAGTCTTTCTTTCTTTATAACTGCCAAGAGAACAGCACTGAGGTGGAGACCCTTGGCCTATGAACCCCGTTCTGTCCGATTTTAGTTTACAGTGTGCTGCTGGTCCTTAATGGGGCTGTTGCAGGACCATTGGGATGGGGGCCTGTGTTTTTGTGCTGCTTCTGACAGCAACTCTTGGGATGGGGGCGGGGGGGGGCTGTAAAGATTGAAGTGCTAAATGCCATTGGAAGCAGGGAGCTCATCTGTATGTTGTTTCGTGCTTGGTGCTTGGGAATAGCACGTGACACCACTGAGGAGTCAAAGGTGTCATCGGTGGCTGATTGCTAGCCGCCATTGAAATCAAGTTGCAAATATTGAAAAGAACGAATGTACGGGTGCTGTTTTCTGCTGAAATTGTTGCAGGTTTTTATACCCTGGCTCTGCAATGCAGGGACAAGTCTATTTAGAGAAATGTTCCTTTTAGGGTTACCGTAGTGGGCGCATTCAGGAGAGTTTATAGGATTTGGAAATGATGACCTTCACTCTGGCTGGTTCTGTACTAACAGACTAATGAGGTGTTAAACTGATCTGTTTGTTTAAAGAGTGAAAGGATAAGCACTGGTCCTGCTCTTTAATAGCTCGTGCAGTGTTTCAGGTGGGTGTCAGGTTTCAATGTCAGCCTTGGTTCAGTTGTCAGAATGATGTGGAGATGCCGGTGATGGACTGGGGTGGACAAATGTAAGGAGTCTTACAACACCAGGTTATAGTCCAACAGTTTTATTTGAAAACCACCACCTTTCGGAGCTTACCTACTTCGTCAGGTGAGCGAAAGGTTCTAAAAAAGCATAGCATATATTAGGCTGGGAGACGGTCACAGCAATCAAAGGTGTCGTTGGTGTTCAGACAGGTTTCTCTCTCTCTGCCTTTCGGGTCTCTTTCTCTCTCTGTCTTTGTAATCTGACCCATTGTGTATTCAGTATACTGGGATGTAATGTTTTCCGTGGCTAACCTGTCTGAACACCAACGACACCTTTTGATTGCTGTGATCGTCTCCCAGCCTAATATATGCTATGCGTTTTTAGAACCCTTCGCTCACCTGACGAAGGAGGTAAGCTCCGAAAGCTTGTGATTTTCAAATAAAACCGTTGGACTATAACCTGGTGTTGTAAGATTCCTTATAGTTGTCAGAAGGTTGTGGGTTCAAGCCCCACTCCAGGGACTTGAGCACATTGTCTAGGCTGACACCAGAACATAGGAACAGGAGGGAGGCCTTTCAGCCCTCTCGAGCCTGTTCCGCCATTCAATTAGATCATGGCTGACCTGTACCTTAACCTCCATCTACTAAAACCAATCAACTGGTCATTTATAATATATAATATAAAAACAGAAAATGCTGGAGAAGCTCAGCAAGTCAGGCAGCACCTGCGGAGAAAGAAACAAGAGTTAACGTTTCAGGTCGAAGGCCTTTCGTCAGAACTGGACGATGTTAAGAGTTAAAGTTTTTGAGCAAGTACAGAGTCGGGGAACGAGGGAGGGGAGGGGAGGAAAGAACAAAAGGGAAGGTCTGTGGTACAGGTGCAGCAGGTAATCTGGAAGGCAAATGGAATATTGGCCTTTATTTCTAGGGGGATGGAGTATAAAAGCAGGGAAGTCATGCTACGACTGTACAGGGTGCTGGTGAGACCACACCTGGAGTACTGCGTACAGTTCTGGTGCCCTTATTTAAGGAAGGACATACTTGCATTGGAGGTAGTTCAGAGAAGGTTCACTAGGTTGATTCCGGATATGGGAGGGTTGTCTTATGAGGAAAGATTGAACAGGTTGGGTCTATACTCATTGGAGTTTAGAAGAATGAGAGGAGATCTTATTGAAAGATACAAGATTCTGAGGGGACTCGATAGGGTAGATGCTGAGAGGATGTTACTCCTCGTGGGGGAATCTAAAACTAGGGGGCATAGTCTCAGAATAAGGGGTCGCCCGTTTAAGATGGAAATGAGGAGGAATTTCTTCTCCCAGAGGGTCGTGAATCTTTGGAATTCTTTATCCCAAAAAGCTGTGGAGGCCGAGTTAGACAAATTTTTGATCAGCAAGGGAGTCAAAGGATATGGGCAAAGGGCAGGAAAGTGGAGTTGAGGTAAAAATCAGATCAGCCATGATCTCATTAAATGGCAGAGCAGACTTGAGGGGCCAAATGGCCTACTCCTGCTCCTATCTCTTAAGGTCTTATGCATAGGGTAGAGGGCACGAGTGATTAAATGACAAAAGGGATGATGATGCAAGGCAAGGAGGGTGGTAATGGGGCAGGTTAAGAAACAAAAGATTGATCAGGAGTAGCTGTAAATGGCAGCAGCAGAACCATTACCAGCACTAGCTGACCGAAAAAATGGAAGCAGTTGTTATGATCTGAAGTTATCAAAATCAATGTTGAGTCCGGAAGGTTGTAAAGTGCCTAAACGAAAGATGAGTTGCTGTTCCTTGAGCTTATGTTGAGCTTCATTGAAACAGTGTAAGAGGCCGAGGTCAGAGTAGGAGTGGGACGGGGAATTAAAATGGCAAGTGACCGGCAGGTCAAGGGTCACGATTGCGGACAGAGCGGAGGTGTTCAGCAAAGCGATCACCCAGTCTGGGCTTGGTATCCCCAATGTAGAGGAGACCGTATTGTGTGAAGCGGATACAGTATACTAAATTGAAAGAAGTACAAGTAAACCACTCGTTTCACCTGGAAGGAGTGTTTGGGGCCCTGGACGGTAGGAAGGGAGGAGGTGAAGGGGCAGGTGTTGCATCTCCTGCGCGGGAAGGTGCCGTAGGAAGGAGAGTGGGTGTTGGGGGGAATGGGAAGAGTGGACCAGGGTGTCACTGAGGGACCGCTCCCTTCGGAATGCTGAAAGGGGAGGGGAAGATGTATTTGGTGGGGGGATCACGCTGGAGGTGGTGGAAATGGCGGAGGATGATACGTTGAATATGGAGGCTGGTGGGGTGGAAGGTGAGAACAAGGGAGACCCTATCATAGTTCTGGGAGGGAAGAGCAGGGGTGAGAGCAGCAGAAGTGCAGGAAATAGGATGGCCACAGTCGAGGCCCTGTCAACTACAGTGGAGGGGAATCCTCCGGTTGAGGAAAAAGGAAGACATATCGGAAGCACTGGTGCGAAAGGTGGCATTGTCAGAACAGATGAGACGGAGAAACTGGGAGAAGGGAATAGAGTCCTCACAGGAAGCGGGGTGGGAGGAAGTGTAATCAAGGAATCGGTGGGCTTATAATAGATATTGGTTGACAGCCTATCCCCAGAAATGGAGATAGAGAAGTCGAGGAAGGGAAGGGAAGAGTTGGAGATGGACCATGTGAAGGTGAGAGAAGGGTGGAAATTGCAAGCAAAGTTGATGAAATTTTCCAGTTCGGGGCGAGAGCAGAAAACGGCACCGATACAGTCATCAATGTATCGGAAAAAGGAGAGGGAGAGGTCCTGAATAGGACGAACAAAGAATGTTCCACATATCCCACAAAAAGGCAGGCATAGTTGGGACCCACACGGGTTTCCATAGCGACACCTTTTATTTGGAGGAAAAGGGTGGAGTCAAAGGAGAAGTTGCTTAACATAAGAACAAGTTCAGCCAGGCGGAGGAGGGTGATGGTGGATGGGGACTGGTTGGGCCTCCATTCAAGGAAGAAGCGGAGGGCCCGCAGGCCGTCCTGGTGGGAGATGGAGGTGTAGAGTGACGTCCGTGATGAAACGGAGACAGTTAGGATCGGGAAACTGGAAACTGTTAAAATGGCAGAGGGCGTCAGAAGAGTCACGGATGAAGGTTGTCTGACATGCTGAGCTTCTCCAGAATTTTCTGTTTTTATTTGATTTCCAGCATCTGCCGTATTTTGCTTTTGATCAACTGGTCATTTATCTCATTCGCTGTTTGTGGGACCTTGCTGTGCGCACATTGGCTACCAGGCTTGCCTTTATAACAATAGTGACTGCACTTTAAAAGTAATTCATTGGCTGTGGAGCACTTTCGGACATGCTGAGGATGTGAAAGGCGATATATAAATGCAAATTTGTTCATTCTTTCTTGCCCATTTTGTGGTATTTTCCCAGTGGGTGGGAGGGAAGGTACACAGAGGTCTGGAAACTCAAACTGCTTCACTTGGAGTAGTTGGGACTTCTTGGTAAGTGGTTATGCAGTCTCCACACCAGTCCTATTTAATCTTTAAAAGATACTCTTTCCTGACCACTTCCCTCCTCCTCTCTCTTCCCATTTGGAAGCCTTACCTTTCTGGCACTCTCCTGGGCATGGTGCACCTTGGAGCTTGGCGTTCCTGCCGAGACCGCGTCCAGTGCCGACCACATGATGGGAAGTAGCAATAGCGCCAGGGTCTCAATGATGGGGTGGGGTGGGGGGGAACTTTAATGTCTAGACTCCCACAATACAAATGGTCACTTGTGCCCAATACTGGAAGGTACCTTCCTTCCTTCACCAAGGCCTGTGAAACTGCCCCAGGAAGAGTCAGTGCCATTTAAGAGAGCAATAGGCAAAACTGAAGATGCAGGGAAAGCATAGGGATTGGACAGTTGGCCTCAGTGCCCCTGGGTTAGGGAGAGGAGCACGGGCCAGATTTCCCTGCTCCTGATCGCCATCTGGTGACTCCCGGTGGAAGTGCGTGCATGTAGAGCTCTGGTGAGGACAGAATTGGGGCTCAGACATGATGCCCTCACACCCCACCTGGTGCCTGTGGAACCCAAACCCCATCAAGGGTCAGCACCATTAGGAGAGGACTGGAAAAGAAGTTAATGCGGCAAAGCATCGGGTGATATTATAATCTAGGTTGCATTTTAGTTTTGCTTCGTTCCCTGTCCACCAACTATCTTCAAACTCTGCGCTCACTTCAGACTTAGGAGATGAGTGCAGGGTTGTGCTAAACCTTTATAAATCACTGGTTAAGCCTCAGCTGGAGTATTGTGTCCAATTCTGGGCACCACACTTTGGGAAGGATGCCAAGGCCTTGGAGAGGGTGCAGAGGAGGTTTACCAGAATGGTACCAGGGATGAGTGACTTCAGTTATGTGGAGAGACTGGTCAAGCTGGGATTGTTCTCCTTAGAGCAGAGAAAGTTAAGGGGTGATTTAATAGAGGTGCTCAAAATTATGAGGGGGTTTTGATAAAGTAGATAGGGAGAAACAGTTTCCACTGGCAGGAGGGTTGGTTACCAGAGGACACAGATTTAAGATAATTAGCAAAAGAACCAGGGGAGAAATGAGGAGAAATTTATTTTATGCAGTGAGTCGTTACGATCTGGAATGCACTTGAAAGGGCGGTGGAAGCAGAGTCAATATTAACTTTCAAAAGGGAATTGGATAAGTACTTGAAAAGGAAAAATTTGCAGGGCTGTGGGGAAAGAGCAGGGGGGAGTGGGACTAATTGGACAGCTCTTTCATGATGGGCCAAATAGCCTCCTTCTGCACTGTAAGAATATATGATTCTTAGAGGACAGACGAAGTGGCCCATTAAATAACAACTCACCACAATGATTAATTGTTTTTAATTTCAGGCCTTTAACGCCCATGGTTTAATACCCAACTCACTCCTGGGCTCCAGCATTTCTTGTTCTGACACCTTACTGCACTTCTGAAGAGCAATTTCTAAATAATTGATGTACTATATATATGAAAGCCATGACTGGAAATCCTTTTATGCTTGCCCAAAGCTTGCTTTTAGTTCAATTGTTCTACATTGTAAACAAGCTTTGGCCTTTGTGCGTCTGTTTAAGAGAGAGATTTTTTTTAACTCCTTGCCAGCATTTACTCGAGGAGTCAAAAGCTGTCTTTATGCACAAGTCTAGCCGTGTTGTCACCATCCTTGTCTTGCCTATTGGCGCCAATGCTCTGTAGGAAAAATTGTACTACATAGAGTTTACAGCACAGAGACAGGCCATTCGGCCCAACGGGTCCATGCCCGGTGTTTATGCTCCTCATAAGCCTCATCCCGTCCTACTTCATCTCACCCTATCAGCATATCCTTCTATTCCTTTCTCCCTCGTGTACTTATCTAGCTTCCCCTTAAATGTATCCATGCTATTCACCTCAACCACTCCATGTGGTAACGAGTTCCACATTCCAACCACTCTCTGGGTAAAGAAGTTTCTCCTGAATTCCCTATTGGATTTATAAGTGACTATCTTATATTTATGGCCCCTAGTTTCGGTCTCCCTCACAAGTGGAAACATCTTCTCTACGTCTACCCTATCAAACCCATTCATAATTTTAAAGACTTCTATCAGGTCACCCCTCAGCCTTCTCTTTTCTAGAGGAAAAGAGCCCCAGCCTGTTCAATCTTTCTTGATAGTTATCACCTGTACTTAAGCAAGTACATGTCTTGAGTGGCTCTTAAATCCATTATCTGAAGTTGCCACCAGTACTCACAGGTACTTCACCGTACTGTTATACAGCTCACAATGTCCTCTCCAGATACAACCCTAGTTTGGAAGGTCACAATCTACTGGTAGGAGTTTTTTCACAGTTCGAGTAGACATAGTACACAAAATTCACGTGCCCATTTCAGCTACATGAATCGCTAGGTTAAACAATAGTTATAGATATCTTAGATATCGACCCTAGCCAGCTATGGAACAATCTGGCATGCAATTGGCTGTGGTGTCAGCCACCACTCTCGCCACTGAGTCAGGAGGCTGTGGGTTCGAGTCCCACTACAGAGACTTGAGCAGAAAATTTAAGCTGACGCTCCAGTGAAGTACTGAGGGAGCGCAGTACTGGGAGCGTCAGCCTAGATTATGTGCTCAAGTCTCTCGAGTGGGAATTGAATCAACAACCTTCTGACTCGAAGGCGAAAGTGCTACCCACCGAACCAAGGCTGACATGCGTTCTATTCAAACACATTCATTTCCAACTCTGGTACCAGTTGAGTCACTTTGTGTGAATTCACAGCTGACGGAGCAAGGCGAAAGGGTGGTGCATTAACGGAAAGAACTTCAGCTTTTCATTACTGAATAGCAAAGAGAAGTTGTGTGCACGAGTATGGAAGTACGGCAAACCCTTCTTGGAACTGCTGTTGGTAACTCAGGTCATTTACATGTCCTGCCATAAGAGACGTAACTTGAAACGCTGTCGTACTCCTCCCCCCCCACCTTTTGATCTGTATGTGCCCCACAGTTGGCAAATCACTGCCTCGCTATTATCTTCACTCTTCCAGCCTGCAGAAGGAACGGGTGGAATCCCCGAGCTCTCCAGGAGTACGGATCGAGGATATGGAACTCCGAGAAGAGTGGCAGGATGAAGAGTTTCCAAAGTAAGATGACGCCTTCTATGCATTTTTACATTGTGGTAGCCTGAAAAGGGGACGTTTTATTTATCTGAATTTGCCACATATTTCAGCACAGACCCCTTTAAAGTGGTTGTTAAATTTTTTAATTTGCAGACCTCTTCCAGAAGATAATGATGCCATGACAGAGGATGACCTGAATGCCAACACAGATGTCAACAGACCTGGTAATTACGTTGGATATGAAATTCCTAAAGTGTATAAACCAATACAAATACGAGAAAGAGAATTCCCACCTGGGAGCCACTACCAGGGGTTTACACCTACTGTTCCTTCACATTTATTTGCTGCTACATGCTTGTTCTACATGGCCTATAGTTCTGATCTCATCCCCCTCCTAGCCCCACTCCCGTCTAAAGTAACTGTGGTTCCTTTACAAAGCCTAAAGACCCTGGAATGAGATACAATCCTAGAAATGATTATGCTGAGAAAAGGCTGTCAAGCCCATTGATGCTCAACTTATCTATTAGATGGTGTAACCTCATGCAATACCCTTCCCAGTAGTAACAAAGTGAGTCTACGCACTACAGCAAAGCGAACTCATGATCGGAACTACAGCAAAGTCTCCCGCTAAAAGCAGGATTATTCCTCCAGCAAAATACAGCGAGTGGAGGATAGTTACAAATTACGTGCGTAAAAATCAATCCCAGTCACTTACAGCAGTGTAAGACTGACGGGGGAATTCCCCAATCGTTTGCGTTCTGGCCGGGACTAGCGGTGTCACTATATGCAGCCTAGTAGAAATGCTAATTCCTGGGGCAGGCATTAAAAAAAAATCTGTGGGCAATTTCAGGAAAAACTCTCCTGAATCCCATGGTTATATGAGGAACTTTCAATGTTGTAGCCAGTCTAGAGGGAGCTGTAGTCGGCATCAACGCCCCGTGCTGTACCTGACCTGGGAGTGTTTGATGTTAAGTTTAAGCATCAAAGTTCCATTTCCCATCTAGACATCCCTTACATTTCTGAAAACAAGTTTTTTCTCTTTCCTCTCCCTGCAAAAGAATAGTAATTTTTTAAAAATCTGTTCATCAAAGTTATCTCTTTTTTATTCCCCCTTTCAGTGCCACCGAACACGCTACAACTCTGTGGGAATAAACACAAGAAACGCCTCCTGGCGCCAGCAATTAGTTTGAACCTGGAAGGTAACGAGGAGGCGGCACGTTCTGGGGAGAGGACTCCTGATGACCTGGAGGGGGATTCCTACGATATAAATGTAGATGACTTAGAAACTCCTTCAGACAGCGAATCTTTTGAGTTGCCGGAGAATGGTAATGAGTTTGAGTGGGAAGGTAAACAAACCAATCAATGTCTAATCAATTCTCTTAATCATATTCTGTGAACGACTTTCTGCTTCAACCCAAACATCTCCATCATCCTCCATTCAGGCATAAGGTGCAGATTTTAGTCAGACTTGTTTTGTAATGTTTAGTAGGCATGGCGGCCCAATTTCTCTAGTGGACAATGACGGTTTTCTAGTTTCAGTCTGAGAACTGGCTGACATTCAAAGACGCTGCACACTGCCTCAGGGCTGCAAGGTGGAGCAGCATGTTCCATTTGGAAAAGACGTGCCAAAATTACTTCCTGTAGTGCTTCCGTTAGCCAGTCGTTGAGTTGGAGCCATGGTGAGCATGGGTTTCTCTACCCTGCCCCTCTCGGTCCCCTGCTGGTGGAGGATGCAGGGTGGTGGGATTTGGAGCCAGTGGGGGTAGCAGGGAATGCAAACATAATGTGAAGTGGGAGGGAAGGGCAGAGGTTGACTTTTTGTTCAGTACAATTATCCTGGATCCTCAAATCCTCTGGTGTGATCTTAGTGCTTCATGTAAGACATGCTGTTGTGTGAGAGAACATAGGAACAGGAGGAGGCCATTCAGCCCCTCGAGCTTGTTCCGCCATTCAATTAGATTATGGCTGATCGGTATCTTAACTCCGTCTAAAAGGATAGAGACAAGGGTGTTTCTCTCTCTCTCCCCTTCCCATGCTGCATTATTACATATTCCCTTGGGGAATGCCAGGCAGATGCCCTGCTCCCTACTTCAACTACTGCAGCTGGGGATTAAGAGATGTACGATTTACAAGAATAGCACAGCACAAAATCTGTGCGACGATGCAGTCAGTGCCTTATATTTTCTCCCCAGTCTTCTTTAGCTGTGCACCAACTGTTCTGGACCTGGGGGAGAGCAGCCCCCAGGATGGAAACCTGCTGTTGTGTACATGTGAGATTTTGAGCACTGTATTGGCACGAATTGTCAATGGACAACATGTGTGAGCATGCAGTGAGCCAGCCCTGCCCTGTCTACGTGCCTGAGTCACAACGCTGCTTTGCAGCCTGATATAAATAGACTCAAATGCCGAATGGGCTCAGCAACTTTACAAAGCCGACCGGGAGCTTCCGAGAACTGGCAGGAAATTGGGAGACCCAGGGAAACCCGTTGGCAGATTTACGTGGCCAATAGGATTAGTGTCTTTGACTGAATGGGACCGGCGTGTTGGGCATCTATTACGCGAATGCACCTGAGTGAGCGAACAAGCTGCTCCCAGGCCTTTATCAATGTTCAGACACACAAACGACCCAAGGACTGTTTGGCCTCTGATTCCCACTCCTCTCGGTGTGTGTGTGTGTGTGGTGTGCCCCAGGCGTCTGGGGATCTTGATGTGTGTCTCCTTTCTCCACTCCACCCCAATGCTCCAAAGCGTCAGCGGTGGCTCAGTTGGTAGCACTTTCGCCTCTGAGTCAGAAGGTTGTGGGTTTGAGCCCCACTCCAGAGACTTGAGCACAAAATCGAGGCTGACATTCCATTGAAGTACTGAGGGAGTGCTGCACTGTCAGAGGTGCCTTCTTTCAGATGAGATGTTAAACCGAGGCCCCGTCTGCCCCCTCAGGTGGACGTAAAAAGATCCCACGGCCACTACTCGAAGAAGAGCAGGGGAGTTCTCCCTGGTGTCCTGGCCAACATTTATCCCTCAACCAACACCACTAAAACTGATTATCTAATCATTATCACATTTGTGGGATCTTGCTGTATGCAAATTGGCTGCTGCGTTTCCTACATTACAACAGTGACTACACTTCAAAAGTACTTCATTGGCTGTAAAGCGCTTTTGGACGTCCTGAGGTCATGAAAGGCGCTATATAAATGCAAGTCTGTCAGTCCGTCCATCTTCACCCATCCCCAGTATTATTTTGCACAAATTAAAACAATTCCGCTGGTTATGGAGGCCCTTCTTGTCCTTTGGTTTGATTTCCTTCCCTCACCTCCTTGACATATTGTGAGGTCCCGCTCCATGCATACCAGCACTCTTCAAATAAGAGCCAAGACGGTGAGTGTCAGTAAGCTATTCGACCGTGGGGCATCAGAGCTGATGATGAACCCGGCCTCACCTGATGTGCACATTTGTCACTGGATTTGTGATAGGAATTCTGATTGACACTTCTCCCCCGATTGTAGTTTTTGCTTGAGCCTTTTATCTTGTCCGGATGTGCGGAAGGTTGCTCGTCCTGTGCTTGTACCCTGCAAGTGAAGGTTCACAGTCGCAGTGCTAAGCCTGGTGTTTGTGCTCTTGGGGAGTCCAAACACTGCACCATGGGCAACATGCAGTTCCCAGTCCAGGCAATCTGGTCCAACAAGGTTCAGGCCACTCATCTCTCAAGTTATTTCTTACTTGCATGGTTGGTCCTGTTTTGATTTTGTCAGTCTTCAAGGTTTGGAAAAGGCTGTTCTCTGTGCTGTTACCCCATTGGTGAATAAATCTTAAATCAACTCTAAATGCCTGCAAGTTTTTTTTAAATTTGTTCATGGGATGTGGGCATCGCTGGTGAGGCCGGCATTTATTGCCCATCCCTAATTGCCCTTGAGAAGGTGGTGGTGAGCCGCTGCCTTTAACTGCTGCAGTCCGTGTGGTGAAGGTTCTCCCACAGTGCTGTTAGGTAGGGAGTTCCAGGATTTTGACCCAACAACGATGAAGGAACAGCGATATATTTTCAAGTCGGAATGGTGTGTGACTTGGAGGGGAACCTGGAGGTGGTGGTGTTCCCATGTGCCTGCTGCCCTTGTCCTTCTAGGTGGTACAGGTCGCGGGTTTGGGAGATGCTGTCGAAGAAGCCTTGGCGAGTTGCTGCAGTGCATCCTGTGGATGGTACACACTGCAGCCATGGTGCTCTGGTGGTGAAGGGAGTGAATGTTTAGGGTGGTGGATGGGGTGCGAATCAAGCGGGCTGCTTTGTCCTGAATGGTGTCGAGCTTCTTGAGTGTTGTTGGAGCTGCACTCATCCAGGCAAGTGGAGAGTATTCCATCACACTCCTGACTTGTGCTTTGTAGATGGTGGAAAGGCTTTGGGGAGTCAGGAGGTGAGTCACTCGCCGCAGAATACCCAGCCTCTGCTCTTGTAGCCACAGTATTTATGTGGCTGGTGCAGTTAAGTATCTGGTCAGTGGTGACCCCCAGGATGTTGATGGAGGATTCAGCGATGGTAATGCCGTTGAATGTCAAGGGGAGGTGGTTAGATTCTCTCTTGTTGGAGATGGTCATTGTCTGGCACAAATGTTACTTGCCACTTATGAGCCCAAGCCTGGATGTTGTCCAGGTCTTGCTGCATGCGGGCACAGACTGCTTCATTATCTCAGGGGTTGCGAATGGAACTGAACACTTTGCAATCATCAGCGAACATCCCCTTTTCTGACCTTATGATGGAGGGAAGGTCATTGATGAAGCAGCTGAAGATGGTTGGGCCTAGGACACTGCCTCGGAGTCAGAAGGTCGTGGGTTCAAGTCCCATTCCAGAGACCTGAGCGCACAATCCAGGTTGACATTCCCAGTGCAGAACTGAGGGAGTGCTGCACTGCTGGAGGTGCTGTCTTTCAGATGAGACGTTAAACCAAGACTCCGTCCACCCTGTCAGGTGGATGTAAAAGATCCCACGGCACTATTTCAAAGAAGAGATAGGGAGTTCTCCCCGGTGTCGTGGGCCAATATTTATTCCTCAACCAACATCACTGAAACAGGTTATCTGTTTGCTGTTTTTGCTGTTTGTGGGATCTTGCTGTGTGCAATTTGGCTGCTGCGTTTCCCACATTACAACAGTGACTCCACTTCAAAAGTACTTAAATGGCTGCAAAGCGCTTTGGGGCATCCTGAGATTGTGAAAGGCCCTATATAAATGCAAGTCTTTCTTTCCTAGTAGATAGAGCATGAAGGTCGGTTTTGGTACTGGCTGGTCACCAGCAGGCACTGCACAACTGAAGCAATATAGGGCTTGAAGTGGAGATTATACAGGAGTGGCATTTGAAAATAAACCGGCGAGTTGCACTTATGTTGACTTAGACATCCCAGATTAAACGATCTGATGCATGCTGTCCCACATAACTCCTGAGCATGGGTAAGCCTATGACTTTATCAGCTTAATGCAGATTCACAGATTTGTTAATTGCGGACTGATTTCAATGCGCCAGCAGTGATTTCTTGCATGCACAGCCAATCGAAAGCGCTCTTGCACATATCAGTGATGTGGTAACAACACCCTTTATGACATCTGATTATTTCCTGTTCTGTGTCTAATTGATATTTTTTAAATTCGAAATTGCTTCTGATTCTTGCAAGTGTGTTTTATTTGGATAGTTGTTTACTGTATGAAGTGAAGAGTAATTTTGTATTTTTCTGAAATTCACTTTTTAAAAAAAATGTATATAATTCACTTCTTTTCCCCTTTCGAGTGGAGTCAGTCTTGTAATTGCTGTTTCCACCCTCCCACTACCACCATTTTTTAAAATGTCTTTTACCTGCGTGTCTAACTTATAGGAACATAGGAACAGGAGTAGGCCATTCAGCCCCTCGTGCCTGCTCCGTCATTTGATAAGATCATGGCTGATCTGTGATCTAACTCCATATACCTGCCTTTGGCCCATATCCCTTAATACCTTTGGTTGCCAAAAAGCTATCTCTCTCACATTTAAATTCAGCAATTGAGCTAGCATCAATTGCCGTTTGCGGAAGAGAGTTCCAAACTTCTACCACCCTTTGTGTGTCCGCAAGAATTTTTCTGGGAGTTGGGGGCGGGTTTGGGACAGCAGCAGGACTCGAAAGGCCAAGTCACGGGAGTAGTGGAAATTGGGGCTCAAAACATATAGAACCAGTCCTGCCCCATGGAGACGGAAATTTGCCTGGATGTACCAGGGTTAAAATGGCTGTAGTGGAGGAGCAATGTACAGAACGGGGTGGGGGGGGGGGGGGGAGATTTTTTATTTTGCTCCAAATTATCGAAAAACGTGCTTGGTGTTGTAACGTGACTTGATGAGAAAGACCTGAATAGCATGTTTGCACACATGGTGTGTCGATGCATTGTACCGTATGCGAGACGAGTTAGGATTACACTGTCTGGGATCTCCTTGTTCTGCATCCTAAACGCTGCTGTCTCTTTTTTTTTCTTTTTTAAAAAAATAAAAATAAATCTGGCCAGATGATCTGCCACGGGTGTATCGATCGTTATCAGATACGGAGAGTTTCCAGGGGCACGTAACTGATGAAGAGACCGAAGACGGCAAGTTGTGGAGGGTCTTCCACATCGGGGAGCAGGAATATCGGGTGGACTTGGCCGCTGTGGATCCATACAAGGCGGTTATTTCTCACGGAGGTGAGGCTCCTGGTTTATGAACATAAGGAATAGGAGCAGGAGCAGGGCCATACTGTCCCTCGAGCCTGCTCCGCCGTTCAATCACATCATGGCTGATCTTCTACCTCAAATCCACTTTCCCACCCAATCTCCAAGTTTGAGTATGGGTTCATTTTTTTTTGAAAAAAAACTTATAGACTGGTTAAGCCTACAAGTTGAAGACTGTTGTCTCGAGGGTAATGCGCAGAAGACACAATAGTTTACAGAAAAAAAAACTTGTGTATTTTTGGATGCATTTTTGTTGAATTCCAGTTTTTTCTCCATCCCCCCCCCCCCCCTCCTCCTCTTCCTCTCCAAAAGCTGTTGGTTCTTTCCGGGGTGTGCTTCTATGGTCATTAGCCATTCCTCCTGTGTGAGCCAATTCAGTGAGTGTTGACAGGCTATTTCACTGCTGAAGGCATCACAGCCAAGCCTGGTCTTTGTTCTCACTCAATGTCCATGCACTTGTGCTTTCTAGCAGGGTTTATTGATTTTAACAGTTAGGAGCGGGAACTCGGGCTGATATTTCCCACCCACCCCTTCTCCCAGCCCAGCACTGCCGAAGCCAACTGTAGCACCCCAGCTGTTGTCCTTGCTGACATCAGCTAGCTTAGCATAAACTATGAATCGAGCCCAAACTAAGCTAGTTTCTCAAGAATAAAGGCAAGCAACCCTTTTTAAGTAAAGAAAATGGTCATTTTAAAAAAAACACGTTGGAAGAACGCGGAAGAATACATTTTCTATCTGTCGTGCTTAACGATAGGCAAATTTATTCTAGGCGAATTTCTTGCAGCCAGTTGGTTCACATGCAAATTTAAAGCCAGTCTGACCTTTAATTGACTTTTCCCATTAATTTTAAGAATGTAGAACAATTGTAGCCAGAAAAGGACACACACCTACACTTTAGCTATAGACTATTACACCGTGCATTACATGGTAGTATCTTGTCATTATAAAACAACCCATCCTTTGACTTGTGAGCAGGTCATGGCAGATTTGTTTATATATTAACAAAACAGCATGGAGTTGATGACTTTGTGACCTCAACAGTGGAGAGGTGGGGAAAGAAGAAGGATCTGACTGGATAAGTAATCTTTTTCTTTCTTCCAGGTTGCTTTGGCGAGAATTTAACCGCAATCATTGTGTTTTCCTCGTGCTACTTGCCCGAAAGTAGTCGACCTGACTATGAGAATGTAATGGAAAATCTCTTTAGGTAATGACCAGAATCTTGTACCCCGATCTTTAAAATTCTTCCTTTCCTCTTCTTCAGTTTTGATTACTTGCTTTTGATGAGCTGTTAGACTGAAGCTACGTGGTTAGTCAGTTTAATGGGAGTGTTACTCGCGTGTCTAGAAGGTCCTGACTCGGGCTGGGCTAGGGTTTCATGGGTGCTGCTTGTCCTCTGTTATGTTTCCCAAATGGCCATTATTCACTGGCAAGTTATTCAACAATAGAAAGAAAGACTTGAATTTATATTGTGCCTTTCACGACCCCAGGACGTCCCAAAGCGCTTTACAGCCAATGAAGTACTTTTGAGGTGTAGACAAATGTAGGAAATGCGGCAGCCAATTTGGGTACAGCAAGATCCCACAAACAGCAAAGTGATAATGACCAGATAATTGTTTTTTAGTGATACTGGTTGAGGGATAAATAGTGGTCGGGACACTGGGGAGAATGCCCCTGCTCGTCTTCAAAATAGTGCCGTGCGATCTTTACGTTCACCTGAGTGGGCTGACGAGGCCTCGGTTTAATGTCTCGTCTGAAGGACGGCACCTCCGACGGTGTAGTGCTCTCTCGGTACTGCACTGGAGTGTCGGCCTAGATTTTTGCTCAAGTCTCTGGAGCGGGACTTGAACCCACAACCTTCTGACTCCAAGGCGAGAGTGCTACCCACTGAGCCTTGGTTGATACCCTAAACAATGGGAATAATCATAGAATCATAGAAAATAGGAGCAAGAGTAGGCCATTCGGCCCTTCGGGCCTGCTCCGCCATTCAAAATGATCATGGCTGATCGTCTAACTCAGTACACTGTTCCCGCTTTTTCCCCATATCCCCTGATCCCTTTAGCATTAAGAAATATATCTATCTGCTTCTTGAATATATTTAATGACTTGACCTCCACTGCCTTCTGTGGTAGAGAATTCCACCCTCTGAGTGAAGAAATTTCTCCTCATACCCCGTATCCTGAGACTGTGACCCCTGCTTATGGACTCCCCATCCATCGGGAACATCCTCCCTGCATCTAGTCTGCCTAGTCCTGTTAGAATTTTATATGTTTCGATGAGATCACCTCTCGTTCTTCTAAACTCTAGTGAATATAGGCCTAGTCGCCCCAATCTCTCCTCATACGTCAGTCCTGCCATTCCAGTGCAATGTGTCGACCTAACATCCATTCAAGGATGTTGCGCTGGCTGAGATCAAATAATTCAGTACGGGACCTAAGAATATTCTAATGTCCATGATTTGCTTCCACATTGGCCGGTGGCTTTGCTAACTGTGTCATCAGGGAAACCCTGATCATCATGCTTAAAAAAAATGTTTAAATTCAGCACTCATCACCACTAACCTGTCAATGTTAGTAATTAAGGGTGAGATGTGGGGAAATAGAAATATTACACCAATACATTTGGTCTCAATCCACTTCCTTGTGAGCACAAGTCAACATCACAAAAGCATTCATAATTCAGCCAGTCTTGCTTGGTGATGAGTAGTGAGGAAAATGGAACATAGGAACAGGAGGAGGCCATTCAGCCCCTCGAGCCTGTTCTGTATATCACGGCTGCTCTGTAACACCATCTACCCCGCCTTGGTTCCGTAACTCTTAATACCCTTGCCTAACAAAAACTTAGCAATCTCAGTTTTGAAATTTGCAATTGACCCCCAGCCTCAACAGCTTTTTGGGGGAAGAGAGTTTAATTTTTCCACTACTCTGACATCACCCCTGAACGGCCGAGCTCTAATTTTAAGGTTATGCCCCCTTGTTCTGGACTCTTCCCCCACCAGAGAAAATAGTTTCTCTCTAGCTACCCTTTAAAATCCTTTAATCATCTTAAACACCTCAATTAGATCACCCCTAAATCTTCTATACTCGTGGGATATCACACTAGTGCACACTAGGGGTTAAAGAAACTGCTGGGGTGGAATAGAGGGACTTTATTCTGCATTTAACTTGAGAGACCTGACAGCACGAAATGCTAGAGGGCAAAAATGGGGGGGGAAAAATTACATTTTCAGTACTAACATTCCTTTACCTTGATAAGTATAAAGATTCAGTAGCAGGATAACAGTACTGTTCTTTCCCCACAGGTATGTTATTGGAACTCTGGAATTGTTGGTGGCTGAAAATTATATTATTGTGTATTTAAACGGTGCCACCACACGCAACAGGGTGCCATCCATCAGCTGGCTGAAACAGTGTTACCAGACTATTGACCGGAGGTGAGCTTTTCGTTGCTAGAGTGATTGGGTTAAGGACAGACTGATGTGAACAGAAAACCATGGTGTTTTTTTTTTAAAAAAAGAATTCCTAGGAAAGGGAATACAGGGCTTACTCGTTCTAGGTTTGTGGTAGGGAACCTGGTCAGAGGTTTGGAAAGGGTAGGCTAGATGGTCGTCTTCTCGAAACATTACTATAGATAGGGTCGTGACTGTTTGTAGTTCTTGCTTTATTTATTGTTTTGGGCAAATGGGGTTAACTTTATTAATTTGAGCTCTTGTTTCAGAAATCAAGGTCAAGAGCCTGGGTCTGTAAATCAGGAAGTGGTGGCTAGGTGGGATCAAGGTTGGGCTTTAAAGGAATACAGAAGGAAGTAAGGAGTTACAGTTTGAGCTCTTGGGAATGAATAAAATGATGCAATGAGCCTTTTAGCCAACAGTTCTAAGAATAAGCATTGGCAAAGTTGTTCCTTAAACCAATTATTTCTTTTTTGGCCGCACTAGGTTACGGAAAAACTTGAAATCTCTTATTGTTGTCCATCCAACGTGGTTCATTAAGGTGATATTAGCTATTACTCGGCCTTTTATAAGGTAAGACCTTTCTCCCCCTTTCTCTCTCAATTTTCCTCCTACCTGTCCCACTACCTTTATCAATGTGTGGGAACTCATTGCCATTCTGATGGGGTAACGGCAGAATGTTCTGTGAGATGGGATTGGGTTTTTTTTGTGCCAACGAGTTGCATAAGAACATAAAATCCAGAGTGAGAGAAGGCCATTTGTCCCATCAAGACCTTTCCATACAGAATCTGTATGATTATTTTATCATTCGCTCCCATGTCACTCGTTGATCCCCTATCTAAGTTTCTTTCTCTACCACCCCTTAGGGATGATAACGGATTCCCCCCCCGCCCCCCATGATCCTCAATCCCGCTTCTCAACATAGGAATTGCTAGACGAAGAAAGACCAAAGTCCACCTAGTTCGCCTTCTACCATCCTGGTAGTCGCACGATACACTGATAATGGAGTTGTTGACTAATCACAGCAATCAATCTCTTATCAATTGGTCTACAACAGACCCAGACATGATGCAAGGAAAGTCCCCAGTGGAGAGCTTTGGGAATCATAGGTCCAAAGTCACCTGTTCTTCCCAAGCCACATGTCATGTCTCAAATTATTCATAAACTGTATCCCAAAATGTTATTTTCTGAAAGAAATCAATCTGATTTGCATTTGAATGAATCAATACTAACTGCTTCCGCCGTCCCCCTGTCATGGCGATCCAGCTGCATTTAAAGGTGTTGTGATCCTGAATCTGCTACTTTCTCTGAGGCAGTTCCACAAGATTTCTATCCTGGGGCCAGGGAGCGGAGAAGTTTTTTTCTAATGTCTATTTGGACAATGAGCATCAGACTAGAAGACACTAGTGCAAAATTCACACGCATTGAGAACGATTAAATAGCTTGTTTGCTTCAACCTCATCTGTGCCTTGCATTATTTTAAAGGCGTGTATTGTGAATCCCCATGCGGACGTGTTCTTGGGTTCGATGGCCCGTCATGTGTGCAATGCAAAGGGTTAAGAGGCTGGTTGGCACCTGCTCTTTACAAGCAGCTGGTTATAGAAAAGCAGTGGAGAAGGGCCGGGTGCAGATCACCCATCTGTCCCCTCAGACCAGGATTGTATTTAACACAGGGAAATCATAGACGAGGACAGAGAGAGAAACATATAAAACCAATCTGTATAACACGGTGACTGATGATGGGTGACTTTCCTCCCCCACGCACAATCTCGGGTCTTGTGTGTGAAACAGTTTTTGTTAATTTTTGTTCCTTTTTTTATTTATTCGTTCATGGGATGTGGGCGTCGCTGGCGAGGCCGGCATTTATTGCCCATCCCTAATTGCCCTTGAGAAGATGGTGGTGAGCCGCCTTCTTGAACCGCTGCAGTCCGTGTGGTGAAGGTTCTCCCGCAGTGCTGTTAGGTAGGGAGTTCCAGGATTTTGACCCAGCGACGATGAAGGAACGGCGATATATTTTCAAGTCGGGATGGTGTGTGACTTGGAGGGGAACGTGCAGATGGTGTTGTTCCCATGTACCTGCTGCCCTTGTCCTTCTAGGTGGTAGAGGTCGTGGGTTTGAGAGGTGCTGTCGAAGAAGCCTTGGCGAGTTGCTGCAGTGCATCCTGTGGATGGTACACACTGCAGCCACTGTGCGCCGGTGGTGAAGGGAGTGAATGTTTAGGGTGGTGGATGGGGTGCCAATCAAGTGGGGCACTTTGTCCTGGATGGTGTCGAGCTTCTTGAGTGTTGTTGGAGCTGCACTCATCCAGGCAAGTGGAGAGTATTCCATCACACTCCTGACTTGTGCCTTGTAGATGGTGGAAAGGCTTTGGTGAGTCACTCGCCGCAGAATACCCAGCCTCTGACCTGCTCTTGTAGCCATGCGTCTTATGTTATTTTCCTTAAACTTCCTCACAGTGATTTTGCAATAAACTGGGGTCTTTACCTGACGTTAGATGTCTATTAGAGTTTTTGGACTTTAGAAATTTCAATTTTGAATTTTGTGCACTTGACAGTGTAACCTATATTGGCTGCGAATTTCCTAGAACTCTGCTGCCCGTATCCTAACTCGCACCGAGTTCCGTTCTCCCATCTTCCCTGTGCTCGCTGACCTACATTGGTTCCCAGTCCGGCAACGCCTCGATTTTAAAATTCTCATCCTTGTTTCCAAATCCCTCCATGACCTCGCCCGCCCCCCCCATCTCTCTGTAACCTCCTCCAGCTCTACAACCCTCCCAGATCTCTGCCTTTCTCCAATTCTGGCCTCTTGCACATCCCCGATTTTCGTTGCTCCACCATTGCCGGCCGTGCCTTCGGCTGTCTAGGCCCTAAGCTCTGGAATTCCCTCCCCAAAGCTCTCCATGTCTCAACCTCTCCTCCTTTTAAGATGCTCCTTAAAACCTACCTGTTTGACCAAGCTTTTGGTCACCAGTCCTAATATCTCCTTATGTGGCTCGGTGTCAAATTTTGTTTGATTAACGCTCCTGTGAAGCGCCTTGAGACGTTTTACTACGTTAAAGATGCAATATAAATGCAAGTTATTGTGTAAATCAAGAGCATATTCCTCAATAAACTTGTAGTAATTTCATCCCAGCTTTTTGCCTACCCCACCCATCCGAAGGTGTCGGCTTTGTGGCAGCCTTCCAGTACCTTGCCCGAATGGCCATTCTTCAAGTCCGAGCCTGTGCAGCAAGTACTGGCAAGCTACTTACCATGTGAGGCATCACAGATGAGCCCCTTCTCGTTCTTGCCTGATATCCACACGGTGCACTTTAAAACAGGGAGAGGTCACCAGATTGCAATTGTAATCTCTGACCTGGTTTTTTTTCTTTTCCCTCTCCCCAACCCCTGCCTGGCCAGGGGCACGGAGGCTAATTTTAGCACCCTCCTGCCGGCCCTGCCTGAGACAACAAATCAGGATTGACCACACCTTGTTCTGCATGGCTCAATCCCAAACTTGGCAGTGTCCTCACTACCTGAGCCATCTTTGTGGCGGGGGAGGGAGAAGAGGGGGCTGCTGTTGCAGTCTTAAATTCTGCAATGCGGACATGTTCGCAAAGAAGCAGCTGTGCTGAATCTGGTATAAAACAGAGACGAAAAATGAGCACACGAAAATGACGGGCAGGAAACGACCACCTGGTCCATCAAGGTTGCTCCACACAGTTGCGATACCCGAACCATCATTGATTAGATATCCCCCTTCTCACCAGATGCCATGTAATTTCCTGGGAGAAGCAAAAATGTCAGATAAATGCCAGTTAGTGGGGAGAAAATTCTCTCCGACCCGCATAAGCAATCGAAACTAGTCCAGGGAATCTCATTGACCATGCTTATATTACTTTGTATTTCACCTACCTTTTATAAGACGTAATTTGATTTTTAAAAATGTTAAGTATATCTATAATATATTAAATGTATTGTGTGTAACACTCAATCCCTGTGTCACGCTTACTTCACGTCACAGTTTTACATACCATATAATTTACTATGAGCAATGCCATAGTGGATCTTTTTGTACACTAACTTGAGCGCATAATCTAGGCCGGCACTTCTGGGGAGTGCTGCACTGTCGGAGGTGCCGTCCTTTGGATGAGATGATAAACCGAGGCCCCGTCTGCCCTCTCGGGTGGATGTAAAAAATCCCACGGCAGTATTCGAAGAAGAGCAAAGGGGTTAGTTAGCCCGTTGTCCTGGTCGACATTTATCCCTCAACCAACACCTAAAAAAAAAACAGATTACCTGGTCATTATCACTTTGCTGTTTGTGGGAGCTTGCAGTGCGCAAACAGTGACTACATTTCAAAAGTACTTAATTGGCTGTAAAGTGCTTTGGGAAGTCCTGTGGTGCTTTTTTTTTTCTTTTTCTCTCTTTTTCTCTGTTCTTTCACTAGCAGCGCAGAAAGCAGGAAGTGATTTCTATAGTCTTAAATCGTGAGAGGCCTCCCAGATTTCTGTTATTCACGTGACTGATGCTGGCTGCTAACATGCTGCTCTTTCTTTCCCTGTGCAGTACGAAATTCAGTAGAAAAGTCCGGTTTGTAAGTAGTCTTCGGGAACTTTCACAGTTAATTCCCATGCAACATGTACATATTCCAGAATGCATTAAAGAGTAAGTATAGCTGAAATTGCAATTCTATTTAATTTGTGTAATGATATTCCTTATTCGATTTAATTTTTACTCTTAAAGCATCCTCTGCGCTAAGTATCGTGCATCATCCGTGGGCAAGGAGCTAATAAGAGGGTTAATATGGCCTCTGCTCAGCATTTCTCTCTGGCTGCAGAAACAAAACCAGACATTTTCAAATAGTGAATCTGTTGTTTAAATGCCAATTTGTGGGAGGACAGTGTATGTGTGTGAATGCATAACTACTAGATTGCTACGAGCTCCTTTCGCCCATGCAAAGGTCTGTTCCACACAGAAAGCCACCCAAGATTTCAGGGTTGGACTGAACTCCCGGTTTGATCCCCAGTTTCTGCTGATCTTGGCTGATTTGGCCTTGGCACCCGCTCACTAGAAAACTTAAATATCAGTCAGAGTTCTCGCTCCTGATTACTTTCCATTAATCCTCGCGTGTGAACAGGATCAGCCTCAAATGTGGTGTCACCACAGTCGAATAGCCTGGCACCCTCTGTCTAGACTCTCTCATGAACAGGGGCCACCTGGATGAGGTACTAGACATTGGCTAGTAGAACTGTACTCCTGCATGAGTTTTAAAAAAATATTTATTCATGGGATGTGGGCAACACTAGAAATGCAATATTTATTGCTCATCTCTCAGTGCACTGAGGTCATTGAGTCAACTACGTAATTGGAACTGCAGTCATGTGTAAGGTCCCCTTCCATGAAGGTCATTCGTGAACCAGTTGGGTTTTTTTTATTGCACACATTACCAGATTTTTTTTTAAAAAATCAATTTCACAATTCGTCACGGTTGGATTTTCACACTTGACCTCTGGGTTGCTAGTCCAGTACCATAACCACTAGGCTACCACACCTAGTGCCTTCCATGGAGGAGGGGAAAAAATTGACCAAGTGTGAACTCCTCTAAAGTTGGTAAACACTGTTCTGTGACAGTAAGCCGTACAGAAAGGGGGGGGTGGTTGGAAATGATGGCTCTCACTCTTGATTGTGATCAATGTCCTTGCAAGGTGTGAGGACAGCATTAGGTTTAGCTGTGATTCCCTCCATGGTTAAATAGCCTGCCACCTCTTGTTGCGGCTCACATGTTTAATGGAGACTTGGGTGACATACCAGTGAGTTGGTTGTGATCGTACTCTAACATGCCTTCAAGAGAGAAGGGAGCAAATTGGACACAAATATAGATTAGGAAAACTAATGTAGGAATGGCCGAAGTGTGGATGTCTCAACTTAAATCAGGATCTTGCATGCAGGAGGGCAAGCCAGTCATCTGCGCAAAATGGCTGCGTGGTTATCAAGAAGAAAATGTTTTTCCATTTATGTTCTCCGAAGTAGATGCATGTGCATTGGAGAGGGTGAAGGTCAGAGCAATAAGACTGATCACGAGTGTAAAGGGCTACGAGGAAAGATTTAGAGAAAATTAAGTTCTTCAAGGGAGGAGAGGGGGAAACCTCAAGGTATAGATAAGCTGGACTCAATAATAAATAAATCATAAAGGGGGACAATAGGACAAGGATTTCAATTGGTGTACAGTAGATTCAAAGCAAATCTTAGATCAAAAACTTTACTCAATTGGTGATAAATGTTTGGAATAATCTTTTATCAGATAAATTGGTGCGGTTGGAGACATTAAGGGAATTCAGCATGTCATTGGATGTCTCGAGTGAGTCCGAGCACTAGAGTGCCAAACTACAAGAGCCTAATGGCCTTGAGTTTTTCTTCTTCTTACTTACAACCTCTCTTTTTCCTCAACAGGTTGGACGAACAGTTAAATGGAAATTCAGAAAACTTCTAGAAGTCTGATTATTTTTTTTTTGTGTGTGTGTCGAATTCTACTGGATTGCTTTCTATCTAATGAGGAAAAGACATTTTCTGAATGACAAATACAAGTAAACAGTGGTGCACATAATGTTTTTAAAAAAAAAAGATTTTCAAGACCAGTGTTGCAGAATCTGTACTACTTTAGGTTAAAGTAAATTTCCTTCCACCACGCTCTAAACAGCATACTGTAAAAAAAAATGAGCGAAGCCTTGATTTATTTAATGACTAAAACATGCAGACCAGGGGTTATAGGTTCAATTCCCAATGCGTGCTGAGTTAGCTGATCTCAGCCAAGGCAATAGAGTTGGCCTCAGCACCCCTATGCTAGGAAAGGGATAAGATGGCCTGGGTTCCTACTCCTGATTATCCTCCAGTGATTCTTGCTGGAAAGTGCTTATTTGTGGACAGTGGGTGAGAACAGGATTGAACTCTTGAGGGCACCCATGGTTCGAACAGCTTAACACTCATTGTGTAAAGGCAGACCTAAAGAGCGGCAACTTGGGTGAAGGGGGTTGGCAGTGCCAATGGGAGTGTATATAGCTGGGAATCAATACCTCCATTGGAGAAAATTGTCAAAATTCTTCAATTTTATCGCCAAACTTTGCCCTCTTTCTGTATTAGCTTTTCCATTGGATAATATGAATTGAACAGGCAATGTAAGCACTGGGTCTGACAACACATGCCGTTGTCAATGAACATTATCGATTGCCAAGGGGTAAATTTACAAATGATGGCAGGAAGTTCTTCATAAAGTGATCAATTGATGGGATGTGTTTCTGGGTAAGGTAGTGGGGATGCTGTGATGGGAGATTATGGTGGCTGATTCTTTACTGTATTAACTCGCATGGGTTGAATGGCCTTCCTCTGTCTCATAATCTTGTGAATAGTTCATTGACTGGAGGGCTAGGAGAAACAATATAATTCTGACTCAAATCCGATGGTTATATATTCAAGAAATGTGTTCTGTTAACACTGTCCACCTAAAACGCTTTGCTGTTTTGGTAACGTGTTGGAGGAGGGAGAGGGTTTATCTTAACTCCTCTCCCAAGCCAAGCTATTAGTTTCACACGTTTCTTTTTTTAAAAAAAAGTTGAATCGATATCCAGTATATATGCTTTACATTTATTGCCAAAAATTTAAGTTTCTCCCTTCCTTTTAGGGCTTTGAACCACTAACTATTATAATTTTAACGGAAACTCCATTTTTGAGAATCTAAGAGGCAAGTGTTGGGTGGCCAGATAGTCTTGTGGTAACAACGCTAACCCTAACCCTAATCCAACCTACCTGGGTCAGATGTTTTGAGTCCAAGCTACCTGTTAGCTTATGGCGGAGGGATGCGTTTTGCCAGTAAGAGGAAGGTTATCGGCCTCGACGTAGAGGCAGGGAGAGAAAACTTGACATTGTCTGTTGTCTCACCCCAAACGTGTTCAATCGCATTGCCTGATCATGACGGGAGCAATAAACAACAACTGCAGAGAATTCTGAGCCCTGGATAATTTCCCCCACCCCCATACTGAAAGAGTTCATATTAAGATAATAAGCCTCAGGAAAAAGGAGAAAGCCATTTATATATTTTTTTTTAATATACATGTATATATATTTGGAAAGTCTAGGGGGGAGTGCTTTTTGTTTCCACTCCCCCATTGTCCATTTTTAACAAAAAAAAACAAAACGTTTGTTTAAAAAAAGCTTGACTTTTTTTTGAAAACGTCAAATTTCTCACCTGAATAAAGAATTCTCGAACATATGAAAAATGATGGACAGGAAAAGGCCTACTAGTCCATCCAGCCTGTCCCACACAGTTGTGATTCCCATACACTCCCCAGCCTACCCAGAGTCATTTAATGTCCTGGGAGAGGGAAAAAAGACAGATAGAAGCCCAGGCCAATTAGGGGGAGGAAAACACAGGAAAGTTCCCCACCCTTAGGCAAGCAAGAACTAGTCCAGGAGAGATCACTCTGGTCTTGAGCTGTCTCTTCTTGTCTCCAGATTCACTGGAGCCCCTGGAATCCAGTGATTACAGTGGCTGGGTGGGGGGGGCAGGGGGGGGGGGGAAGAGGGTCGTGACTTCAGAACCTGCCCAGAGCTGCCAAAACCCAGGAAAAAAAGGTAGACGAGGCAAGCATGAACAAAAAAGTTTCTCTTTTTTTAAAGCAGACAATAGGAGAGTACTTTGAACAAGAAATTCTCTTCCCTCCTTTCCATACTTTAAGTACTCATTTGTGGGGAGATGCATGCATTTCCTGGGTTACTGTCTGTACAATTTTTTCATTGCTACCAGCAAGTATATTTAAAGAAATTAAGTTGTGTTTTTTTTTAAAAAAGCATTATTTTGTTACTGAAAGCATTTTTCACTTTAATAATGCACTGAGTCAGAAAGAGCTGCATGTCAATAAAAAAAACTGCTCTAATACTGTCTTAGTGATAGAAATTCTCAATATATCAACTGAATTAAGGATTCTTGATAAAGGTGGAGTAATAAACATCACAATTGTTAATCCTGCAGTGTGAATGTTATCACAGTGTTCTTGCTAGTCTTATTTAGCATGTTGGTACCAATGCATTATAAGATAAATTGTACTTAAGTCATTATGCTTTAATGTTGTGTGATACACTTCTTGTGTGTGCTCTGAATTCATTAACAGTGATAGATCTGCAGTCACCAGTATTACACCCAAGCATTTACAGTTGAAAGTGCGCTCTCTGCAAACAACTGGACACTCTGGTTGCGTACTGTTGGGTTCGGCCTGAGTGAGCAGCTGGGAATTGGGTGGAATCCATGCCTGATGCACAGAAGTTTCTGGCAGAGGCAGAAATAGGGTGGTTTTGGTTTTGGCAGTGTTGAAAATTGCCAAATTGTTGGAACAAACTACCATTGTAGTGCATGGCAGTTTGCATTTATTTTGTGATGTGGGGGTTGAGCTAATTTGGGATTGGCAGGTCATTGCTTTAATGTGATAGATCCTTTCCCCTGCACCTCTGGCCATTTTTAAGAGTCCTGCTATCACTGCACCTATTTAGTGTATTGATGCCAAATGGCATTAGTGCCAGTCAATTTCTTGGAACTCATCACCTAAAATTGCTCTTCCACTATCACTACAACCACTTCACCCTAGTGGTGTGCAGCTCAAAATGGCCTCTCCTGATACAACTCAAATTTGGAAGACAAAATCCAGAATTGTACTTCTGGGTTTTCACCCTTCAAGTGGTCCTCATACAAATATTTCTCACAGGCTACCATTACTGTGTGAGCACACTTTGCTTTAGAAACCCAACAGTTAACTCCAACTCTTTTCTAAATCCTCTTGGTGATCAGAAAACCCCTGAGACTTAACAGTGTGCTGTTATGCATAAGAGATACAAGAGGTTGGGATGCTAGACAAATGCATTTTGACATAACTGCTTTAGTTTGCAAACAACTTGTGAAGAACGTTGGTATTCCAATGTGCTTTGGTAGGATGCTTTTTCTTGCATACAATTGTCCTCATAGTTTGCATTACCAATCTCAACCAATGCCACTTGGGGTAAACAGAGGTTTTGTGTCTTCCCCTTCACAGTGGGAGGCTTTCTTTAGACACCGGCTAATGGCTAGTCACAGATTGGGACTGTTCCCTGTTCTATCCTTTTGGTCAAGCAGTATAAGGGACATTAATACATCCCAATGGAACAATTATGGATGCCAGATAGACCCTTGCACATTCTCTCGTACTTGTGAACTGCCATGAACTGGGCACACCTCTCTTAGCTGTTCCATTTTCTCCTAGGCATGGGAGATCTGTACTACACTTGGCACTATACCCCACAGAATTTCTTCATATTGGATAAGTATTAAAAATAATAAAGCATGTAAATATAGTACAAACTATATGATATATCAGTTGGCAACATCATTTTGCAATGTTGTTGGTTTTTCTTGGAGCTTAATGTAGCTCTATTAAGTACAAAATTACACTGAAATACTGTTCCTGTAAAGGTGATATTTCAGAATTTTATAACTGTCCTCTGCCTCTCCCAACTCTTCATCTTCACTGCCACCGTGTGACAGCATATTGTAATCAGAAAAATCTTTCTACAACCTTTCTTGCTCTCTTTTGTCAGAGGGATCTTTATTGAGGTACATAAGATACTTAAAAGAGAGAAAGTAAACTCAAATCAATACTTTCAAGGAAAGATGCAACAGATTCAGACTTTTGAAGGGCAAAGTCTGAAAGTATTTCAACATTTACAACAGGTTGTGGGAAAAAGGAATTGAGACCAGAACTTCATTTAAGAAACCGTCATTTAAAAAAAAATGAGAGGGCTGCTACTTCTGAAAGGATGAGCTCTTTGAATTTTTAATATCTCACAGCACAGGAGGCGGCCATTCGGCCCATCGTGCCTGTGCTGGCTCTTTCAAAGAGCTATCCAATTAGTCCCACTGCTCCCTGCTCTTTTCCCATAGCCCTGCAAATTTTTCCTTTTTAAGTATATATCCACTTACCTTTTGAAAGTTATTATTGAATCTGTTCCCACCACCTTTTCAGGCAGCGCATTCCAGATCATAACAACTCGCTGCGTTTAAAAAAAAAGTCTCCTCATCTCCCCCTGGCTTTTTTTGGCCAATTATCTTAAATCTGTGTCCTCTGGTTACCGACCCTCCAGCCAACAGAAACAGTTTCTCCTTATTTACTTGCTCAAAACCCCTCATAATTCTGAACCTTATTAAATCTTCCCCTTAACCTTCTCTGCTCTAAGGAGAACAATCATCACCACCATTTTTCTTCCCTTCTCTGCTTGGAGATGATGACATTTGGTGGGGTAGGGTTCCATTATTATGGTGGTCGAAGTCCTTCATAAAGAGTGAAGGAAATGGATTTTGTTTTAAATTATATTTTTTTAAAAAACATCTTTTACCTTGGTAACTTGGCAGCCATGTTTTCTTCCACCTGAGTTCCAAGATGAAATACAATTCTTGTAACATGTACATTTAACACATGTCATTTATAATATAAAGATTTCTAGTTAGTCATTACTGTATTTATGTTGGGTCTATTGACAATAAATTATTATAAACTACAAATTCATTAAAGCAGCTTTAACACGCACAGTAACTACTACAAACCGACAAGGGTGGGGGAGAAGGAAGAACAAACGTCCACTTTTAATATCGAAATAAATAAACATCAAAATCTGTGAAAGTCTGTGGTTACAAAATAATTAAATACGTATTAGCCTTTTCCGTTTTAAAGTTAGATTATTTAATTATAAAGGTTTGAATGGTGCTCCACTCCCCCCCCCCATCCCCCCGCCATGGTGAGAATGGGATAACCCAAATTGACGGACTAAACTCCCCTTCTCTCCGCGCGCCCCCCCACCCCGCTTTGTTTTGGAGGGAACTCCTGCGATTGGTTAGAACGACGCACGTGATGTCGTCACAGAGGGGGCCTTGGATACGCGCATGCGCTTCCCGAATATTTGAACGCGTTGGGGCCGCGCGTGCTTCTAACGGCTTTTTCTTTCCACAGCTAATGGCAGCCATGATGGCTGGTGGAACCGAAGAGTCCTCGGTCTTATTTTCTCGGGAGAGCAGCGGCAGCAATGCACGTTTTGACTTTTCTCTTTCTGCTTACCCAATTCGCCATTCTTGGGCGGTTACCAGCCATTGCTGAAGAAACCGTTTTAACGTTGGTTGAAGCAAGTGAGGTACCAGCAGCAGTGGCGCAGACATCAAGCAGAGCACCAAATGTCACCGTGGGGGTTGGTAAATTGGAAAGCAGTGTGCCCGAGCTTCTCATCACTCCTTGTGCTCCAACCACTACCACCAAATCTACCACCCAGACTACCACCCAGTCTACCACCAAATCTACCAACCCGTTTACCACCCATTCTACCACGGTGCCTACAACCAGCAGCAGTAAGGCTCATACCACTGACCACATTATCCTCACTAGCAGAACGCAAATCATGAGTGCCAGCTCTGACCATCTCGGCAAGGAAACCGCTGGCCCCGTTTCTGTTGGCAGTGGGGCCGAAATCGTGATCATCAACTCCAACGGCACAGCAAACGAAAGCTCTACCCCCATTGTCCTCAAAGCTGGGGATGAAATAATACTTTCCAGTTCTGAAACTGCTGGAAACAATAGCGCTCACTCTACTATCCTTGGTGGCGGGGCTGAAATCATAATTACCAATTCTGACAATGCCGAAAATGCTACCTTTACCCCCATTATCCTCAACCCTGGAGATGAAATCATAGTTGCCAGTTCTAATGGTACTAAGACTGAAACCTCCACTTCCATTGTCCTTGGTAATGGGACTGAAATCCAAATTGCCAATTCTGAAACCAGTCACTCCCCTATTATCTTAAATAATGGGACAGAAGTCGCAACTGGACATTATTCTGACAACGATGAGTTAGATACCTCGATTGTCATGATTGAGAATGAAACCATTACTGAAACCACTACAGTTTCTAACACAGAAGAAGTTCCCATTTCTATTGGTCCCATGACTGTTGTGATCTCACTGGATAGCTCTTCCTACACATGGGCAAGATGGAGCGCATGGTATTGTAACTGTCTCAACAGCAGTATGTCGCGTGTAAGGGGCATCATGGACAAGAATACAGGCATAACCCTCCACTATGATGACTACCAACCCAACCATTTCCAAAGGGAACCGTGCAGTTATAAGGTCTGTGAATGCAGCAGACAGGAGAAGCAGTGTAATTTGAAGAATATTACATGCGTAGAGTCCGACCCTTACACCTGTGTATTGAACGATATCACCTATCAAGAGATTATAGATTCCAAGCATTATTGGAAAAAGTTGCAAAAGGGGGTCCAGGCTCTTTATCAAAAAATTAAAACTTTTTTAAGGCAAAATACAAATGAGGAGACTTAGCTAGGTAAGATGCTCACAGAGTAAAAGTATTATTAGTTGTGCATTTACCTTAAGGTAAAATTAATGTAATGATGAGAGGGCTAGAGTAATGCGCTTAATATATATAAAATAATTTTATAACCATTCTGCTGTCTCCAAAAAACTTGGTGGATACATGGTTTGGCACTGAGCCCTACAGAAAAGGAAGATCCCACGTTTAGAATCATAGAAGTTTACAACATGGAAACAGGCCCTTCGGCCCAACATGTCCATGTCGCCCAGTTTATACCACTAAGCTAGTCCCAATTGCCTGCACTTGGCCCATATCCCTCTATACCCATCTTACCCATGTAACTGTCCAAATGCTTTTTAAATTGTACCCGCCTCTACTACTGCCTCTGGCAGCTCGTTCCAGACACTCACCACCCTTTGAGTGAAAAAATTGCCCCTCTGGACCCTTTTGTATCTCTCCCCTCTCACCTTAAATCTATGCCCCCTCGTTATAGACTCCCCTACCTTCGGGAAAAGATTTTGACTATCTACCTTATCTATGCCCCTCATTATTTTATAGACTTCTATAAGATCACCCCTTAACCTCCTACTCTCCAGATCCCTACTAAAACCATAGAAAAGATACAGCACAGAAGGGGGCCATTTGGGCCATCGTGTCCGCGCCGGCTCGAAGAACAACCAGGTGCCCATTCTAATCCCACCTTCCAGCACCCGGTCCGTAGCCCTGCAGCTTACAGCACTTTAGGTGCAGGTCCAGGTACTTTTTAAAAGAGTTGAGGGTCCCTGCCTCTATCACCAATTCGGTCAGCGAATTCCATACACCCACCACCCTCTGGGTAAAAAAGTTTTTCCTCATGTCCCCTCTAATCCTTCCGCCAATCAGCTTAAATCTATGTCCTCTAGTTCTTGAACTCTCCGCTAGGGAAAACAGGTACTTCCTGTCTACTCTATCAGGGCCCCTCATAATTTTGTACACCTCAATCAAGTCACCCCTCAGCATCCTCTGTTCCAAGGAAAACAACCCCAGGTACAACTGGCCTTGGTGTCACCAAGAATAGGGAGGTGAAAAGAAAATGAGCCAGGATTCTCGCTGCTGGTCAAACTCCAGTGATCCCAGTTGTCAAGTGGATGAGGACATCTGGCTTGGCTGTGATGCCTCCACAATTGTACGCCTTGCCAATACTTGCTGTCTTGACGCCATGATGAATTGTGGGCATGGTACCAGTACTTTTGGTGCTTGCGGAACTGTAATCCAGCAAGAGTCTCCACCTTCAGGAGAGGAGAAAAAGGGAAGAAAGCTGGGGGAGAATTGTTTTCTTCATTTCTGTGATTCTAAAACCAACATAACCCACAGCAGAATCATTATTATATGCTAACCCATTTAAGTGTATATTGCATCATCCAATCAAGTGATTTCCATTCCCACATCCTTAATACTGCTTCAAGTCAACCTCATCTTCATTTGTTTTCCCTCTCCATTATCAGTCGCACCTATTTGCAACCAAAGTTTTTCTATCAGTTCTATATCTGATTTGGTCCATTAATCTGAGTTTTCAGAATTAAACATTTCATCTAAATTTAAAAACAAATGTAATCATGTCTTATGCTAATGCTGACTGGCTTTAAATTCTACAGAAGGGTTCGAGGTTAGCTTAGTACCATTTGTTAGCCCTTCAGCGAATTCACTACATTCCTTTGCAGTTTGGACTAAATCCCGTTGCTAATGGTACGCAGGCAAACCTGCTTTTGGATCTCTGGGATTTCTCGGCTAAAGATAGCTGATCTCATTTTCCAATGGAAAACTGCTCTGTGGGGACAGGTCAAGGATGTCTCCTTACCTAAACATCACTGAATGCAACATTGCTTTGACCGAGAGCCCAATCAGATTTGCTCTTGTGCCCACAATTCAGACACTAATTTCTAGCACTGCAACAAGGAAGATTTACTTCACATCAGGGTCATGCCTGCCGCTTGCTTCACACAAACCGGCAAGCCTGTTTGCCACCACTGGGTGAGAATGTATGTGAATACAGTAGGGGAGTCCAAAACTATGGGCCATAAATATAAGATAGTCACTAATAAATCCAATAAGGAATTCTGGAGAAACTTCTTTGCTCAGAGCATGGTGAGAATGTGAAACTCACTTCCACATGGAGTAGTTGAGGTGAATGACATAGATGCATGTAAGGGGAAGCTAGATAAGTAAATGAGGGAGAAAGGAATAGAAGGATATGCTGATAGGGTTAGACGAAGAGGGGTGGGAGGAGGCTCGTATGGAGCATTAAACACCAGCCTAGACCATTTGGGCCGAATGGCCTGTTTCTGTGCTATAGATTCTATGTAAGATGTAATTATAGCAAAGCCATGAAGTTTACAATCTTGCTCCAAATCTTCTCCCTTTATCTCAAAAACTATGAAGTTAAAGCGATTAGCCCCCTATTGCCAGAACAAATAAGAAGACCCTGTTCTGTGCTGTTTTGGAAGTCCTCTGGGGACTTAGTATAAAGTGGTCAGGAGCTGGATATTATATTAGGCTACAGACTTTTTTTTCAAAAAATATACTTTATTCATAAAATTTGCAACAATACATGCAATACAGTTGTCATATCTCATTCCAAACATACACAATACAGATTATACAATTTGCAGGTTACATCAAGCACAGTTCAATGAACACATTGGACATAATTACAGATCATGACACTCGAGGGTGCCTCATTGCATCACAATCAATACAGGTCATTCATTACAGATTCCTTTCAGGTACATTGCATTTCATTACATCAATTTGAATTTTACATTCTGCCCGAGGGGTTTTTCCCTGATTTCAGCCCCTCGGTATAGAGTGGCGGGAAGGCTCGAAACGGTTGCCTATCCCCACAGAGCCTTTGCGGCAGCCGCACCCATCCTCAGTCCATCTCTGAGCACGTAGTCCTGGACCTAGGAATGTGCCAGTCTGCAACACTCGGTCGAGGACAGCTCCTTGCACTGGAAGACCAGTAAGTTTCAGGCAGACCAAAGGGCGTCTTTCACTGAGTTGATGGTCTTCCAGCAGCAGTTGATGTCCGTCTCAGTGTGCGTCCCCAGGAACAGCCCGTAGAGCACAGAATCCTGTGTTACGGAACTGCTCGGGACGAACCTGGATAGATACCACTGCATCTCTCTCCAAACCTTCTTTGCAAAGGCATATTCGAGACGGAGATGGCTGACGGTCTCGTCTCCACTGCAGCCTCCTCGGGGTCAGCGCGCGGTGGCGCTGAGACTCCGGGAGTGCATGAAGGATCTGATGGGAAGGGCCCTTCTCACCACCAGCCAAGCTAGGTCTTGGTGCTTGTTTGAAAGCTCTGGCGATGAGGTGTTCTGCCAAATGACATCGACAGTCTGCTCAGGGAGCCAACCGACAGGATCCACCATCTCCTTTTCCCGCAGGGTCTCGAGGACATTACAGATTGCTACACCTTTTGCCCTTTGTTCTCCAGTAGGTAGGGAGTGGGAGGTAACTCATCTCACAAGGCTGAGTAGGATTGCCAACCCTGCAGGATTGACCTGGAGTCTCTAGCAATTGAAGATTAATCTCCAGGACACTCCTGTGAGCAATCCTGGAGAAAAATCATGGGGGTAGTAAATAAATTGTGTGTTTTTTTCATTTTCTTTGAACACTTTCATTTATGTTAGAAAAATATTGTAGATTGGTGGGGGGGGAGGGAAGGCTGTTTGACAGTCAAGAATCATCCAATCAGGTAACAAAGAGTATGTTCACTTTCCTGGCATGGAAGGTGGGGGGGGGGTTGCGAGGATGGACATATCGGGCGACCAATGGTGGGAAGGTGGGGCGGTATGGTTGCAGGTCATGTGATGAAATCTCCAAGCATACTTCCAACCAACGTTGGTAACCCTAGCTGAGATGCAGCTGTGAGAAGCTCCAATTGCCACGTATAAAAAGTTAAAACTAATGTCAGAGTAAACTTGTGTGCAGAAGTAATCTTACAGTATGGAGAAATGTCAGAATTTTCAGTATAAAGCCCCATCAAGGGCCTCTACTGACACCCTGGCTTAGATCAGCTAATTCAGCACAGACCTGGAGTTGAATTTGGGACCTTGCTGATCTGTGCGTTTTAGTTTTATACTGCCTTTAACAGCCACATCAGGGGAACTCAAATGATCTCGTATTAGAGAAACCCAAACACACCCCTTCTACCCTAATCGGTACCATCAAAAATAGATTAACAAGTTACTCACTTTTATAAGACCTTGCAAATTGGCTGCTGTGTTCATTTGTATCACGACAATGGCTACACTTCAGTAAGCATTTCATTTTAGGTGAAGTGCTTTTGACGGTTCTGAAAGACATGATGTTATATAAGTAAGAATTCTTTACTATAATTATTGAAATTACCATTACAAGAATTAGATAAAGGAGAGCCAGAATGTGGCGACCTAAATAATGTCCTGAAATTAGTATTGGAAAAAAAGTAAAGTTAGTGACAAAGTGCAGACCTGTAATCTGCAGAATGTGATATTTAATTAGATGTAATATGATATTTAATTAGATACTTTAATTTTTGGGAATCCAGCTAATATTTCACCCTTGGGGCTTTTAACTAAAGAGTAGTTTTGTTGCTGTGATCAGTCAAACTATTCCTGTTGAAAGTGCAGGAGGATTGTGTTGCCCTTCAACAACAACAAATGAGAGGTGATCTTATTGAAACATACAAGATCCTGAGGGGACTAGAAGGGATAGAAGCTGAGAGGATGTTTCCCCTCAAGGGAGAACTAGGGGCCACAGATTAAAAATAAGGGGTCTCCCATTTAAGACGGAGATGAGGACAAATTTTTTGTCTCAAAGGTTCGTGAGTCTGTGGAACTTCCTTCCCCACAGAGCAGTGGAGGCAGGTCATTGAATATTTTTAAGGCTGAGTTAGCTAGATTCCTGATTAACAAGGGAGTCAAAGGTTATAGCAGGTATACGGGAAAGTAGGGTTGAGGTTACAATCAGATCAGCCATGATCTTATCAAATGGCATAGCAGGCTCGAGGGGCCGAATGGCCTACTCCTGCTCTTAATTTGTATGTTCGTAACAAACAGAGTGAGAGGCTGACTGGGAGTGTGTGGCCTAATCTAATTGTATCTAATGTAATCTAGCACTTCTAGAATATACACATCCAACACCAGGTGTACATGTTCGGCTTTCATCCCCCCACACCCGCTCTTATTCTGGCTCATTGACTCTTTGCTGGGGTATCGTTCCACAGGCATCAGTTTACCTTTCATATGTGAGGCAAAACAATGAGAGTCAGCATGCTACTTAACCACAAGAACATCACAGACAAGCCCTATCTGTCCTCACCTGATAGCCACACAAATGCACTTCTGGCAGGAGTGCTTAGATAGTAATGAAGAGCTGGAACCCTGGCCAAGTTTCTCTTTCTAATCTGGGACAGTGTCTACCATTGTGGAAATCATGCTGCTTAGAAAAGAGAAATTGCCTCCTCTCCCCACCGCCCCCACTCCCCAATTCTTCTTTCCTCCTCCCAATTTTAAAGGAGGTACAGTAACAGAAAGACCTGAGGGTTCACACACACAAATCTTTGAAGGTGGCAGGACAAATTGATAAGGCTGTTAAAAAAGCATATGGGCTCCTTGGCTTTATAACAGGGGCATAGAGTACAAAAGCAAGGAAGTTATAGTAAACCTTTATAAATCACTTGTTAGGCTTCAGCTAGAGTATTGTGTCCAATTCTGGGCACCACATTTTAGGAAGGATGTCAAGGCCTTGGAGAGGTGGCAGAGGAGATTAACCAGAATTGTATCAGGGATGAGGCACTTCAGTTATGTGGAGAGACTAGAGAAGCTGGATTGTTCTCTTTAGAGCAGACAAGGATAAGGGGAGATTTAATAGAGGTGTTCAAAATTATATGGAGTTTTGATAGATAGGGAGAAACTGTTTCCATTGGCAGGAGGGTCGGTAACCATAGGACACAGATTTAAGATAATTGGCAAACATGTAGGGGGGAAATTATAAGATTTTTTTAACACAGCCAGCGAGTTTTTATGAACTGGAATGCACTGCCTGAAAGGGTGGGGGAAGCAGATTCAATTGTAACTTTCAAAAGGGAATACGAACATACAAAATTGATTGGCAGGAAAAGACCAGCTGGTCCATCAAGCCTGCCCCACACCACTGATGGCCAGCCCATCATGACTAAACACTTCTTTCCTCCCCCCCACTTTTTTTTTATTCGTTCATGGTATGTGGGCGTCGCTGGCGAGGCCGGCATTTATTGCCCATCCCTAATTGCCCTTGAGAAGGTGGTGGTGAGCCGCCTTCTTGAACCGCTGCAGTCCTTGTGGTGAAGGTTCTCCCACAGTGCTGTTAGGAAGGGAGTTCCAGGATTTTGATCCAGCGACGATGAAGGAACGGCGATATATTTCCAAGTCGGGATGGTGTGTGACTTGGAGGGGAACATGCAGGTGGTGTCGTTCCCATGCGCCTGCTGCTCTTGTCCTTCTAGGTGGCAGAGGTGTCGTGGGTTTGGGAGGTGCTGTCTAAGAAGCCTTGGCGAGTTGCTGCAGTGCATCCTGTGGATGGTACACGCTGCAGCCACTGTACGCCGGTGGTGAATGGAGTGAATGTTTAGGGTGGTGGATGGGGTGCCAATCAAGCGGGCTGCTTTGTCCTGGATGGTGTCGAGCTTCTTGAGTGTTGTTGGAGCTGCACTCATCCAGGCAAGTGGAGAGTATTCCATCACACTCCTGACTTGTGCCTTGTAGATGGTGGAAAGGCTTTGGGGAGTCAGGAGGTGAGTCACTCGCTGCAGAATACCCAGCCTCTGACCTGCTCTTGTAGCTACAGTATTTATATGGCTGGTCCAGATAAGTTTCTGGTCAATGGTGACCCCCACAGCCGTGTAATCTGCTGTAAGATGCGAAAAAATCCAGGGCCAATAAATACTCTGGAAAATTCCTCTCCGACCCCCTCAAGCAATCAAAACCGGTCCAGGAGATCACCTGCACCAGTTGTTAGCTACAAAGTCAAGAACCAGTCCAGCTCCCTCTTGCAGGCAGAGTATCAGCACCCACCATACCAGCCGGTAATATATTCCAGAGGCTCACTACTCTCTGGATGAAGAAAACCTGCCTAACATCCAGTCTGTTTCTACTCTTACATAGTTTAAATTTGTGTCCCCGGTCCTCCTCAATCTGTTAAACTGGAATAATCTATCAATAGGGACACTATCCAGCCCTTTAATTGTTTTATCGACCTCTAAGTCTGTGCTGGTCTAAAGTAAACAGAGCAAGGTACTTGAGCCTATCTTAGAAGCTGAGGTTCTTTAAGCTAGGAATCATTCTTCTAGATCTCCTCTGGACCTTTCCCAAGGCCACGATATCACCGATCATGTGGGGGGACCAAAACTGGACACAGTACTCCAGATGTGGTCTGACCAGCGATCTGTATAGTATCAAAATAGTGTCCTTTGATTTATACTGAATGGTTCTAGTAATACAACAATTGAACATATACTTGAAAAGGAGAAATTTGCAGGGCTATGGGAAAAGAGCAGGGGAGTGGGACTAATTGGATAGTTCTTTCAGAGCCAGCACAGGCACAATGGCAGAATGGCCTCCTTCTGTGCTACTTGATTCTGTGACATGCATATGCTGACTTTTGCTGGGCTGCAGTCCCATGGGTGCCAGCAGCTCTCCAGTACATTGTTCAATTGGCCATTCTTCATGTGTGAACCTGGAGCAGGGGTACTCGATAACTGTTGGTCAAGTTCCACAATCCCAAACACAGATTACTTATTGGCCACTCTCAAAAAGGCAACTCGACATACTTATTTTTATCAACAGCATATGCACCATATATACATTCTTAAAGAGAAAATAGCGACACAAATCCAAAAGCACGAACATAAGCAGTTTTTATTTCGCACTGAATGCCATCCACGAGTATAGGAACATAGGAACAGGAGGAGGCCATTTTGCCCCTTGAGCCTCTTCTGCCATTCAATTAGATCATGGCTAATCTCTATCTTAACTCCATCTACCCGCTTTGGTTCCGTATCCCTTAACACCTTACCTAAAAAAAATCTATCAATCCCAGTTTTGAAATTTTCAATTGACGTAGCCTTTTGGAGGAGAGAGTTCTAGCTTTCCACTCCCCTTTGTGTGAAGTGCTTTCTGACATTACCCCTGAACGGCCTAGCTCTAATTTTAAGGTTATGCTCCCTTGTTATGGACTCCCCCACTAGAGGAAATGGTTTCTACCCTATCAAATCCTTTAATCATCTTAAACAGCTCATTTAGATCACCCTTTAATCTTCTATACTCAAGGGATACAAGCCGAGTCTATGCAACCTCTGGCCTCATAATTTAACCCTTTTAGCTCCAGTATCATTCTGGTGAATCTGTGCTAAACCCCCCCCCACCCCTGAGATGCGGTGTACAGAACTGAACGCAGTACTCTAAATGGAGTCTAACCAGAGCTTTATATTTAACTGTAAATTAAAGGCTCTTTAACTGAATGCATGGAGCATTCATAACAAGATAGATGAATTAATTGCACAAATAGAGATAAATGGGTTTGACCTAATAGCCATTACAGAGACATGGTTGCAAAATGACCAAGGTTGGGAACTAAATATTCCAGTGTACATGACATTTAGAAAAGATAGGCAGAATGGAAAAGGAGCTTGTGTAGCCCTAATAATAAAGGATGACGTAAGGACAGTGGCGAGAAAGGATCTTGGCTCGGAAGATCAGGAAGTAGAATCAATCTGGGTGGAAATTAGAAATAACAAGGGGCAGAAAACACTGGTGGGAGTAGTTTATAGGCCCCCTAATAGAAGCAATGCCATTGGACAGAGTATTAATCATGAAGTAATGGGAGCTTGTAACAAAGGAAATGCAGTCATCATGGGGGACTTTAATCTGCATACAGACTGGTCAAATCAAATTGGCAAAGGTAGGACGTGTTCATGGAATGTATTTGAGACACTTTCCTACAACAATATGTCATGGTACCGACTAGGGAACAGACTATTTTAGATCTTGTATTATGTAATGAGATAGAGGTAATTAATAATCGCACAGTAAAAGAACCTCTGGGGAAGAGTGATCATAACATGATAGAATTTCACATTCAGTTTGAAAGTAAGGTACTTAAGTCAGAAACTAGAGTCTTAAACTTAAATAAACCCAATTACAGGGCGAGTTGTCAAAGGTAGATTGGGAATTCAAATTAAAGGGTTTGACAGTTGAAAAGCAATGGCAAACATTTAAAGAAATATTTCAATATTCTCAACAAGTATACATTCCATTGAGAAATAAAAACTCCATGGGAAAAGTGATTCACCCGTAGCTAACAAAAGAAGTTAAGGAGAGTATTAGATTGAAAGAAGAGGCCTATAATGTTGCCAAGAAGAGTAATAAGCCTGGGGATTGGGAGAGTTTTAGAAACCAACAAAGGACAACCAAAAATTGATAAAAAGGGAGAAAATAGAATATGAAAGTAAACTAGCAAGAAATATCAAAACGGATTGTAAGAGCTTCTACTAGTATGTAAAAAGGAAGAGAGTAGCAAAAGTAAACATTGGTCCCTTAGAGACTGAGACAGGAGAAATTATAATGGGGAATCAGGAAATGGCAGATGCATTTAACAAATATTTTGTATCTGTCTTCGCTGCAGAAGACACAAAAAGCATACCAAAAATAGTGTGGAACCAAGGGGTAAATGAGAGTGAGGAACTTAAAACAATTAATGTCACTAGAGAAAAAGTACTGGACAAACTAATGGGACTAAAAGCCGACAAATCCCCTGGATCTGATGGCCTAATCCTAGGGTTCTAAAAGAGGTGGCTGCAGATATAGTGGATGCATTGGTTATGATCTTCCAAAATTCTCTAGATTCTGGAACGGTCCTAGTGGACTGGAAGGTAGCAAATGTTACCCCGCTATTCAAGAAGAGAGGGAGAGAGAAAACAGGGAACTACAGGCCAGTTAGCCTGACGTCAGTTGTTGTGAAAATGCTGGAATCCATTAGCAAGGAAGTGGTAACAGAGCACTTAGAAAATCATAATATGATTAGGCAGAGTCAACATGATTTTATGAAAGGGAAATCGTGTTTGACAAATTTATTAGAGTTTTTTGAGGATGTAACTAGCAGGGTAGATAAAGGGGAACCAGTGGATGTAGTATATTTGGATTTTCAAAAGGCATTCGATAAGGTGCCACATAAAAGGTTGTTACACAAGATAAGGGCTCATGGGGATGGGGGTAATATATTAGCATGGATAGAGGATTGGTTAAAGGACAGAAAACAGAGAGTAGTGATAAATGGGTTATTCTCAGGTTGGCAGGCTGTAACTAGTGGGGTGCCGCAAGGATCGGTGCTTGGGCCTCAGCTATTTACAATCTATATTAATGATTTAGATGAAGGGACCGAGTGTAATGTATCTAAGTTTGCTGACGATACACAGCTAGGTGGGAAAGTAAGCTGTGAGGAAGACACAAAGAGTCTGCAAAGGGATATGGACAGATTAAGTGAGTGGGCAAGAAGGTGGCAGATGGAGTATAATTTGGGGAAATGTGAGGTTATTCACTTTGTAAGTAGAATAGAAAAACATAATATTTTTTAAATGGCAAGAAACTATTAAATGTTGGTGTTCAGAGACACTTGGGTGTCCTTGTACAAGAAACACAAAAAGTTAGTATGCAGCTACAGCAGGCAATTAGGAAAGCAAATGGCATGTTGGTCTTTATTGCAGTGGGGTTGGTGTACAAAAGGAAGGAAGTCTTACTACAGTTATACAGGGCTTTAGTGAGACCTCACCCGGCGTATTGCGTACAGTTTTGGTCTCCTTACCTAAGGAAGGATATACTTGCCTTGGAAGCGGTGCAATGAAGGTTCACTAGATTAATTCCTGGGGTGAGAGGGTTGTCCTATGAAGAGAGGTTGAGTAGAATGAGCCTATACTCTGGAGTTTAGAAGGATGAGAGGTGATCTCATTGAAACATATAAGATTATGAGGGGGCGTGACAGGGTAGATGCTGAGAGATTGTTTCCCCTGGCTAGAGAGTCTAAAACAAGGGGGCATAGTCGCAGGATAAGGGGTCGGCCATTTAAGACTGAGATGAGGAGGAATTTCTTCACGCAGAGGGTTGTGAATCTTTAGAATTCTCTACACCAGAGGGCTGTGGATGCTGATTTATTGAATATATTCAAGTCTGAGATCGATAGATTTTTAGACTCTAGGGGAATCAAGGGAACTTGGGGATTGGGCGGAAAGTGGAGTTGAGGTAGAAGATCAGCCATGATCTGATTGAATGACGGAGCAGGCTCGAAGGGCTGTATGGCCTACTCCTGCTTCTATTTCTTATGTTCTTATGTAACATAACTTCCACCCCTTTGTATTCCAGCCCCCTTGAGATGAAGGCCAACATTCTATTAGCCTTTTTAATTATTTTTTGTACTTGTATACTAGCTAAGTGATTTCTGTTCTTAGACCCCTAAATCTCTCTGCTCCTTCATAGTTCCTAGCTACTTACCATTTAGAAAATATTCTGATCTATATTTCTTAGGTCCAAAGTGGATGACCTCACACTTTCCCACGCTGAACTCCATCTGCCACAGTTTTGACCATTCACATCTATCAATGTCCCTTTGCAACTTTCTGCTCCCATCTACACTATTTACTTTGCCATCTAACTTCTTGTGGTCAGCAGACTTGGATATCTGGCTGTCTATTCCTTCATCTAAGTCATTTATAAATATAGTGAAAAGCTGAGGCTCCAGTACAGATCCCTGGGAGACACCATTAGCCACATCCTGACAATTTGAGTACATACCCATCATCCCTACTCTCTGTTTCCTACCTCCTAACCAATTCCTTACCCATGTCAATAGGTTGCCTCCAATTCCATGTACTCTTATTTTTGTTTTCAGTCTCTTATGTGGAATCTTATCGAATGCCTTCTGGAAGTCTATATAAATATCATCCATAGACACTCCCTTATCTACCACTTTAGTTACATCCTCAAAAAATTCACCTAGATTTGTTAGACATGACTTGCCCTTTACAAATCCATGCTGGCTCTCTCTGATCAGTTCATATTCATCCAAGTGCTTAGTCAGTCTGTCCATAATAACAAGATTCTAGTAATTTCCCCACAACAGACATTAGTGTAACAGGCCAATAATTTCCTAGTTTATCTCTCTCACCCTTCTGAAATAATGGAGTGACATTGGCAATTTTCCAATCCAAGGGGACAACTCCTGAATCAAGAACGTTTTGGAAGATCCTGACTAGAGCACCTACAATTTACTCACCTACTTCTTTTAATACCCTGGGATGGAAACCATCAGGTCCTGTCTATCTTTTATCTCATTATTTTCTCTATTACCATTTTCTTTACTTATATTAAATCTAGTGAGTTCCTCCCCTTGATTTATTTTTAGTTTTCTTCGTAACGGATACTTTATCCTCACCCATTACTGCAAAGACCGATACAAAGTAAGTATTTAGCAAGTCTGCCATTTCCTGGTTTTCAATTACAGTATCACCTGCGTCTGTCTTTAAAGGGCCCACATTACGCTTAGCTGCCCATTCGCTTAATATATTTATAAAAACCTTTAGTGTTGTCCTAGATAGCCCTTGCAAGTTTTTTCTTGTATTCCCTTTTTGCAGCTCTTACTACTTTCTTTGTATCCCTTTGCTGTTTTCCCAGTCTGTGGGATCTCTACTGTTCTTTACCTTCATATAAGCCCTTTCTTTTAGTTTTATGCTATCTCTCACTCCTCTTGTTGACCAAGGTTGTTTAATTACACTGGAGCATGATGGGTCTGCATCTGTTGACTTAACGTTTTTAATGTATTATTAGTGGATCCCCTGTGTTGCTACTCACAGTGAGTCAGAGAATATACTGTTTTATAACAATAGGTGTGTTATTCCACGTAACGGACAATGTTTTATATAGACCATTGCTTTACAGACTGAATATGTTGATTGTGTTTCTATTTCCTATATTCTGGGATTTTTACCGGTGTTTTGAGGATTAAATTGTATGACTGTGTCATTTTCCCATGGGATCTGTAAATGAACCATAAAAGGAGAATATGATAATTTCCTTGATTAGTTTACTATTTAGAGATGTACTCATTTTTTCTCTTACTTTTTTTTTAAAGTCCAGGATGACAAACAACATACACCAGAATGAGATCGGTATCAGGCATTTAGCAGCAATGGGCAGGGAAAAGGGCTTAGCAGCCTGGGAGGTCCTGAGCTTTGGGTGGGGGTCCAAAGATTTGGCACAGTTGGGATTGGGACTTTGGTTGCACTGAGGCAAGGGTCGATAATAGGTTGCATCTGAAACATTTTTCCTCAAAATAGGTTCCAAAATTCCCTTTTCTTGTTTTCCCTTACCCACACAACTGTATTAATTAGAAATAAAAATAGAAAATGCTGGAAACACTTAACAGGTCAGGCAGCATCTGTGGAGAGAGAAACAGAGTTAATGTTTCAGGTCGCTGACCTTTCATCAGAACTGGAAGCTGTTAGAGATGAACAGCTTTTAAGCAAGTGCAGGAAAAAGGGGGCAGGAAAAGAACTAAAGGGAGAGGTCTGTGCGCAAATTGGCTGCTGCGTTTCCAACATTACAACAGTGATCGCACTTCAAAGGTACTTCTTTGGCTGTAAAGTGCTTTGGGATGTCCTGAGGTCATGAAAAGTGCAATATAAATCCAAGTCTTTCATTCTTTCTTACTTCACTGCACAGCCACCTTTATTTTAGACCTGTGTCTAGGGTTAGTAAGGTGGGAGGAGGCTTGTGTGGAACATAAATACCGGCATAGACCTGATGGGCCGAATGGCCTGTTTCTGTGCTGTAAAAATCTATGTAATTCAATGCGTCACTTTTATAATAAATGGGAAGAAACAGTCCCCTCCCCATTTACATTTCGTCTGTTTCTGATCCTGGTAACACATTCTTGAAGGGTTTTTAATGCAGAAAATCAGTTGAAATTACATGTTGTCATTGAGATGTCATTTGCTGTTAAGGTTGCTTGGTTACCAGGGACAAATGAGCCAATACTGTACCACAGCATGAATTTGCCACATTGAGGAGAGAAACTGGAAGGAATTTTTTAAAAAAATACAAAATAAGAATAATGTCTTGTAACAAATTAATTACTGGGGAGAAATGCACCAAAGAAAAATGATGGTGAGAGCATAGATGTGAGATCAGATATAATAGGCAACAGCAGGCAGTGATGCCCCCTACTGTCAAATAACCTGCCAACACTCACAGTTGCAGCTCACACATGAAAAATGCCATATGGGTGATGTACCCCTAGCACGAGGGAAGAAAAAGAGGTGAACTTTGGAGGAATAAAGGGATGCTGTTAAGGTGATTCAGTTGATCTAATGATAAAGTATGTCATGAATTCTAGTACAGGGGAGGGAGGATTCTCAAGATACAAGTAAAAATCGTAAGAATTGTGCACTTGTGTTCCAGTCATTCTGGTTAATATGATGCTGTGCAAACTGTGTCTATTACCCCTGATTGAAATGCTAAATGAACCATTTTCCTTATCTTGATTTTTCCAACAGGATCAATAGGCAACTAACCTCAGCATCACTAACGGGAGAATGCATTGGGCTACTACAATTATCCTGCAGACTTTTACTGCTGTGTATCACAGTGTGATTCTCTGCACTGTGCTGTATGAATTAAACAATATATAAATTAACCTTGTGTTTGTGAGCTTTATTTTTGTCACCATTTTGAAAATCAAACCTGTGTGGAATGGAAGTGGTGGTGTACTAGCAAATTAACCATAGTTTTAAGGCTTCAGTCTCTCTCTCTCCCCTTCTACACCAGTTTCTCTCCTCCCTCCTACACTTATGTCTCTCTCTCTCTCTCTCACACCCCCCCCCCCCCTCTATACTACACTATAACTGTGGGTGGGAAGAGGTTACAGTATCAGAACTCAGGCAAGAACTCGTGGGAGAGGTGGAAGTAGTAGCTTTGGGACAGGCAGACTTCCCCATAGCCCTGCAGATTTTTCCTTTTCAAGTATTTATCCAATTCCTTTTTGAAAGTTACTATTGAATCTGCTTCCACCACCCTTGGTGAAAGAATAGGTAAGTTTTAATTGACAGTCAAGCTTCAAATGAAGCATGTTGATGGCTGCTGCTTGAGAGTTCACTGCTAATTGGAGGGTTACTGAATAGCTAACTTTACCAGAAGTGGTATGATGAGGCTCAGTACACAGCAAAGTTAGTTGATCAACATACCCTGCTCCCTCCAGAACATGGTGCAATTCCACAGACACCAACTGCCAGGCCATACCTTGTCCAAGTGGTCATTTTATATGTGAGTCTAGATTTGAGCATCTGTTTGGTCCTCGGGGGGAGGGGTTGGGATGGGATGGGCAGACACCACAGCTGAACCGAACGGTCCTCGTTTCATGTCTCACCTCCCGACCTCTGTAATTTCCTGCAGCCCGACAACCCTCCAAGAACTCTGCGTTCCTCCAATTCTGGCCTCTTGCGCATCCCCGATTTCCTTCGCTCCACCATTGGCGGCCGTGCCTTCAGCTGCCTAGGCCCTAAGCTCTGGAATTCCCTCCCTAAACCTCCGCACCTCTCTACCACTTTCTCCTCCTTTAAGACGCTCCTTAAAACCTACCTCTTTTTACCGAGCTTTTGGTCGCCTGTCCTAATATCTCCTTATGTGGCTCAGTGTCAAAGTTTGTCTGATAAATCGCTCCTGTGATGCACCTTGAGACATTTTACTACGTTAATGGCACTATATAAATGAAAGCTGTTATTTCCGTCTAACCAAGTGGATCACTGGATAGTAATCAGAAGCAAGAACCCTGGCCAATTTCTTCATTCTGGCTCAGTCACTGAGACCAATCACAGTAGTCCCTCTATGACTCTGGTTGAGATAAGCTGGACTGAGGATCAACCTGATTTATATGGCTTAGAACCATCTAGATGTAATAATGGTATTGATGTAAATTACTTTAAAAGCAAATGCCACATTCCGTGGTCCTGCGATGTACTGGTCCACAGAGCAGCGGGACAAATACTTATATTTTTGATTCCTTACATAGTGGGGATTCCAACTATTAGTCATGTCATCAAGATAGTGCCACCCAACAAGGAATCACTCTCAAGCACCTGATAACCATGAACTAAAAGACATGCACCTCAATACTACCTTATCACATCGCTTCACAGTGAGTTACTTTAAAATACACTTAGATATGTATGCGAATGTGGTAGTTATTTTGCGCATTGCAATTTGTGGGATCTTCCTGTGAGATGAACGATGTGTTAATCTGCATTTTGGTAGGCGCTGGTTGAGAGAGGAAAGTTGTTGGCCGGGACACCGGGAGAACTACCCTGCTCTTCCTCAAGTAGTGCCAGGAGATCTTTAACATCCACCGGAACAGGCAGACCCAGTTCGACGCCACCTCCAAAAACTTAGCAGCCCCTCAGTTCTGCACAGGCGTGTCTGCCTAAATTGCCTGGAGTGGGGCTTGAACCGCCGACCTTGTGACTCGGAGACAAGCATACTCTCAAACTCAGTGGCATCAGCAGCGCCTTTATGGGGGGGGGGGGGGGGGGGTGCGGAACCTGGCTAATGAAAATAAAATATTCAAGAACAGGACGTGAAATCATTTTAAAATACGAACGTGGAGAGTAAAACGAACAGATTCTTTTCTCAACTCCGTGGCATCAAACCAAAAGGATCACCATAAGCTTTTGCAAAATGTTTTATTTGAAAATTTGTTCATACTGTATTTTTTTTCCTTAAATAAGATTTCCAATTCCATTCATCAATATAGATGTACACTAGAGCTAGTTACTTCACGAATACAAAAAGATTCAGAACTTAAAAGCCGATGCAGACATGAATGAGAGGGAATGCAAGGAACACTGCCATCTACTGTGATATTCTATTTATTCCAAGGGCACTGTCCAGTCGAAACATGGTCAAAGGTTCAGCCTGTCGCTGTGGAGGAAGGGCTCCATTTCAGGATAAATTTGATGAGCTGGAGTGTTGCCACAATGGTGTGGTTGAAGTTTGATACTCCAATAAATTGTAGCAGTATGGAAAGGTAGGGAGGGAATCATAGGTACAGTATCTCAGAGCAAATTCTCAATCTCAGCCACCACTGGAATAAGCCACAGCAGAGGCTGGGGGGGGGGGGGGGGAAGGGAGAGGAACCAATCAACCAGATGGTAAGCCAAATATTCACTTGTGGGAACCAAACAGAAGCCAAATCAAGGTAAAGACTCGTACAACACCAGGTTATAGTCCAACAGCTTTATTTGAAATCACAAGCTTTCGGAGCTTTGCTCCTTCGTCAGGTGTGTCACCTGACGAAGGAGCAAAGCTCCGAAAGCTTGTGATTTCAAATTAGGTGTTGGACTATAACCTGGTGTTGTGCGAGTTTTTACATTTGTCCACCCCAGTCCATCACCGGCATCTCCACATCAAGGTAAAGACTGGCAGAGGTCTAAGTGCAAGGTCACAAGTTGCCTGTCGGTCCTCTCACCTTCCCCAAAACTGAAAGCCCTTTGCTTTTCCTACTGTTCATATCTGGCTGCACATCAATCCAGAGCACAGTGCCTAATCTGGAATGGAGCCAGTTCAGGAAAGTCCCAGGTACAATTCCTAGTCTGTACCGAGTAAGCTGACCTCACAGCCAGTGCAGCAGCAAGGACGCTACAATTGCACTCCGTACTCCTAGGGTGGTTGATGGGGGGGGGGGTTAAAAAAAGAGAAATAAATCAGCCATGGTTCCCAATCCTATTTGCTATCCAGTGAATCGAACTGGAAAATGTGTGTTTGAAGATCAGAGGAGAACAAGATTGAGCTGAGCTGCGATTTCCTTAGGAGAGATTGTGTGGATATAAAGTATTTGATAAAATCATCCCCCATCTCGTGCGATTGACCATCAGGAGCTGGCGTTTCCTGATGTGGATTATTACAGAGAGCGTCGAGGAATGGTTTGTGCTCACAGAACAGAAAGGCAACACTTACAAAAAAGCAATTCCGTCAAAGTTCAATTCATTGCAGCAGAGAACATGAGGCCTTACACTTAAACAGAAAATGATGATTAATATATACAGCATATTGAGTCTGCTTACAGTTTCTGGAAACAAAATAGTCAACATGTACTTCAACTGTCAGAACACATACTGGAATTTTCTTATACTCTCAACTCGAAGATCAGTTAATCAGTGATATCAACCTGAATTTTTAAATGCGGCAGATAAATTTGATTGAAAATCTATCTATATATCCTAAGCAAAAATGTTGTGCAGAGTTCTTCCCCCTTTGCTGGTCCAGTCTAGAACCATAAGAGACCCTGAAACCAACCCAACTATTACCTTATATATAAACGTACTTGAATCATTACGATGATTTGGGCCAGGAAATGATTATAGTACACAGTCACTGATGGATAGCCCAGCTATCCGTCAGTGGACATTCTAAAAAGGGACTTTTTTTAAACTAAAACTCGTTTTGTTTTTATTTGGACAGCCCAGCTGTCAACAACATACACACGCACACTCAAGATGTGAAATAATTGCTTTTGTTGGTCAAAGTAATTAAAAACAGTATAGTTAGAAGCACCTCCAATAAAGCCCTCCCTCCCCTCAATTGGAAGCAATATAGTCGAGTTGTTTGGTGGCCACAACTTTCAGCTTTTTTTTGTCACCCCACTGTTTGGGAATTTGAGAACAAGATGGCCAACCTCAATATTTCAGCGCAAAGAAATGCACAGGCTTCATAAAACCGCTGATGCTTTTCTTTTAAGAAATAGGCACACAGTTTCTGCCCAGTGCTTCACTTTAAATACAGCATATAATTGAGGCACAAGTCCCAGCTTTAATCCCCAGCTTGTGCTAAGTCAGCCAGGGGTAACAGCAAAGGGGAAGCCAAGTTTGGCCTCAGCACCTGGGCTGGGGGAAGAAATCCAGGCCGTTGCTGGTTCTGATCATGATCCAGTGACTCCTGCTAAGTGCACGACGGAGGGTAACCGCTGAATAAAGGATCAGATTAGCTGCGACGCCCCTCACAGTCAAGTAAGTGTCTGAGTGCACACAGGAAAGGTGCCCACTTGAGTGTGGTACTGGAGGGCACCCAACCTGTGAAAATGTGCCCCATCAAGGGACAAGGGATGAGGAGAGAAAACAATGATGAATTGTGTGTAAAGTAAAACAAAATGGTACACTTAAGAGTTGGCATTTAATGCTATGGTTACCCTCCCTACCCACCCCAAATGAAAAGGCATTAGGGACAATGACGATTATCTCATTGGATTGCACAGGTACTATTTGGCACGCTATGAACCATTGGCAGATGCTGATGCAACATTTGAGTCTGTCGAAAGGATTCTAGGCTTGTATTACGGATTAGTGCCATCTTCTCTCAAATCAATATGACGCCCACAAGTCAACCTATTAACGTGCAGTGGGAGATAACCTAAACTCTATGGACTTCCAAAAGGCACCCACCTCACACCAATACAAGCAGTTTGGCAGCTCAACGCCATCCACTTTCTTTGGGCATTAGCTTCTACTTCTGTCTCAGCCAGCGTAAACTGGGGCTAATTCGTCACATGGACCAGTGGCAGCGGTGGAGGCTTCCCCCAAAACTTGAAACCATGACTGCAGTGATGTGAAGTAAGATGTAGCGAGCTTGTGTACTTACAAAACATCTACTGGGCGTCTCCCGTTGAATCACGAGAGAGAAATACCTTCCCACGTTGCCTGTGGCCTGAACTCTCCTGTTGCTTTCAAAGTGTTTACGGGGAAAAAAGGGATAATGAATCAGTGATGATCTAATATGCTAGGCTATAAGTGCACAGAATGGACTTTGAGCAGGAGCTGAGTATCCTGGAATCATTTAAGAAACTGTTGGATGCTGCGATGGTGGGACCGTAGGGTCTGTCTGGCTAGATGAACCAAAATGGGTTGAATGGCCTCCCTAATCTGTATCGAACTTGCGACCTTGTGAAGAGTCACTGCTTATGATGTGGGTTTGCCCATGATTCCTTCAGGTGGCAAACGGTGGGTTCTCAATATGAAGCAGATTCAACAGTAACTTTCAAAAGGGGATTGGGTAGATACTTGAAGTGGAAAAATTTGCAAGGCTACGGGAAAAGAGCGGGGTGGGGGGGGGTGGGACAGCTCTTTCAAGGAGCCAGCACAGACACAATGGGCCAAACGGCCTCCTTCTGTGCTGTATCATTCGATGATTCACCAGTAGAGGGAAAAGGTGAGCACAGGTCAGGTACCTCCCCCATAGCAGTGTCTCTCACACACACAGCTACACTCGTGAGAGTCACATTGAGTGGGATTGCTTGGCGTCTAACGTGCAGCCAGGAAGACTTAAGCAGGGAATGGAGGGTTAAAATGAAAAACAGTCGCTCTCAATGGCAAACAGCTGCATTAAAAAACACGCTCTATTTTAAAAAACAAAACTATCTTGAATTGCAAAGTTAAACGAGCACAAAAGGCTACCGACATATTAGCACAGTTGGATCACATGAGGCTTGGAGTGACACTCAGTCTGGAGACCTCAAACTGTCCTTGGTGATAAAAGGAGATCGGAAGAGTGTTGAGATTGGCAACAGCTGCGTGTCCAACAATAGGTCTTAAGCTCTTTTTATGATAGGGTTGGGGGACAGTGGGAGTAGCCGTCAAACGGAGACCCATGACCTATGTGTTGTTTTGCCGAGCGTCACCAGTCTATTTTGGTCTGATGGGTGGCCAATTAGACATTTCACACTACCCCGGACGTTAGCTCTCAGCACCTATGGAAATTCAGGCCCTGATGCCCCGGAGGCTCAGAGTTCACTGCAAGTAATCAAAGCCAAGCCGACATTAACTTGAGTCACGTTCCTAACCCGACCTTGGAATTTTGGCTCAATACCATCAAAATGTCGCACAACTTCTAATCGGTGGTAAGTGGAGCAGTACGAAAAAAAACGATCCCTCGACCCCTTAGCAGGGGAGAGAACGAATGATAAAGTGCGCAATTCAGATACAGACACACACAGCCGGTCATCGTCCGCTCTTTCAGCACTGGAGTTAAAACGACTGCTCTAGGCCTGCTCTCCAATATTCTCGGAAAGTTCATCAAGCGAGCAGCAGAGTTCAATCCCCAGTTCGTGCAGAGTTAACTGAGGCAGTGGTAGGGTCACATGCACAAAAAAACTTCACTCCAAGGCATGAATTATTTTTGCTCTCATATTATCTACAACAGACTGCATTTAAAAAAAAAATTAAGCCTAGCCTAATCCTTCTGATTAACAAAGCTGAAAACGTGTAGAAGTTCGGGAGTTAAGACTGTCTGTAGAGTAGGAGCACATTGCCCCAGGTTCAATCAATGGGTCTGGGTTAAGAACTGGTCATGATACAGAACATCTATCGCTGGACCTGCAATACCTCTCCTCTCCTCCCTCCCTCCACTTCAGCTTCCAGGCTGGAGGTAAAATGTGCAGAAGCACCAGCAAATCTTCTCTTTGATGAGAAATACTTAAAAGAAATTTATTTCTCTCAGTTAGGAACTTGCACCAGGTGGCGTAGTCAGAGCTCGGGAAGGTCGATTAGCTTGCTTGTGGAGATGTTACACTGGGCGTGGTCCTCCAGGTTCATTGATGGTCACAATCCCAATCAATGTCTCGCTCAAGGGGGAACGAGCTGCACCGTGGGTTGATGTGCCCACGTACAGAGAGCTCTGGATTTCGAGCATGCCAACAAGGCCAGGCGCCCCTCATAGGAAAAGAGGCGAGATCGATGGATTCAGTTGTTTAATGGGGGCCCCTTTCACTGGCTGCGTGGAGGGCTTGGCTAATCTTGGCCCCGAGCAGCAGTCTCTTGCCAGAAACGAGGGACGGTCAGCCCTGAATTGCAGCTCGGTCAACAAGAACGGCCAGCCAGGCCGAGGGTGGAGATCCGGGGTCAAAGGGTGCAGGAGTCCAGCCAAGAACCACAGGAGATGGGAGAGGGTGGGCGGCAAATGGGACCCTGGGTCAGGTTTCGAGTTTCGATGATTCAGACCACTCTTTTTAAACAAAAGAGATAACTTGATTTAACATTTAGAATTTGTATAGAGGGAATGTTCATTAACAGCTTAAAATACTTGGGAGACAAAAGAAAACCGCCGGTAAACATCAGCAAAGTGCAACTAGTGAGATTCCCCAGACTGGAAGGATGCGCCATAGGAGGGGAGGGTTCCAGAACATACATGAAGTGGATCCCTGTGACGCTCCACACGCGTGTAGCAGGTGCACCCACGCAATACAACATCGGGGAGCAGGAAAAACTTTAGACCCATTAAACACGGCAGTTACCATGGGGACAAGCCTCACATGGCGACGGGTTGAAAGGTCGTGGCGTCAAAAACGCCAAAGCCAGCGGAAGGTTACTTACCCTCCCCCCTAACCAAGTGCAGGCCCAAAGCGCTCGGAGCAAAGTACTACTTTGGTTTGGGCTCTCCCTTGAATTTCCAATACCCCCAATCTACAAAGAGCGTATTCTTTCACAGCAGATAGATTGCTTCAGTCAGCAGCCCTCAACAGTGGTCATAGGGTTTTTGCGTGTTTTAGGGTGGGGCAGAATGTCGCGGAGAGCCCTCCGTGTTGCGACCGGGAACTGGCCCAAACGAGGACAAGTAAAGTCTCCAGTCATTCCACCAATCTAAAGTCCAACGCTCCTAGTTGCTTCCAACCTCAAACATGTCCCTCCTCCTCCTCCTCCTCCTCCTTCCCCCCTCACCATCCTATTTTGTCGGTACATTCCACTATTAACTATAGCCTTTTTGAACGAAACGCCAAGACGCCGCCCGCCCACCCACCCACTCCCCCGGCAAAAATCGGCCGCCGGGTCACCGACTCGCGCTCTACGCTTTCGACACACTGCACATCGAGAGACCTGCCCTCAAGTCTGAGCAGAACCGTAAAGAACAGATTTTAAAAACATTTTCTTAAAAAAAAAAGGTCCGAGAGACCCCCAGCGTTCTCTGCTTTGCTTTGAAAATTGTACAGCGTTTAAGTTGCTCAAAGAACCATCAATAGAGATTTCCGGAGCAGGACGGGAGACTTAAAAAGGATGAATGGGAGGAGACTTGAGTGTGTATTTCTGTGTATAAATTAGTTCAATCCATTTGAAGGGGCTTTTTTCGTAAAGAGCAGACCCATGTGTGGTAGACGAGAGTGTTCAAGTGTGGCTCCGAAAGCAGCCCATCACCTAGAAAACAGACCATTAGGAAAAGACATTTAGAAATTCTGAGGACATCAACAATTTCCCTGCAACTGAGAAAAATGCCAGACACAGGTACAGACCCACAAAGTCTATAAAAACACAAAATGTCTTCAATTTTGGGGCAATCTCCATCAATGATAAATCCAATAGGGAATTCAGGAGAAACTTCTTTACCCAGAGAGTGGTGAGAATGTGGAACTCACTCCCACATGGAGTGGTTGAGGCGAATAACACAGATGGATTGAAGGGGAAGCTGGATAAACACACGAGGGAGAAAGGAATAGAAGGAGATGCTGATAGGGTTTGATGAAGAGGGGAGGGAGGAGGCTCGTGTGGAGCATAAACACCAGCACGGACCAGTTGGGCCAAATGGCCTGTTTCTGTGCTGTACGTTCTATGCAATTCTAAGTATGTAAAAAGGCTGAAGGGAGCACAGTGATACTTCAAGTTATGGGTTATTTTCCCGTCCGCTCCCCTGACTCTGGCTGGAGTACACGGTCGCCGTTGCCTAGCAACACGTGTTAACTCACCCAAATGACCAGGTGTCCGCCCAGATGTGGGCAGTGTAGGCAGGCCGGCCAGCTATAGCAGCGGAGCCCGGTCACATCTTCATCTGACATCCAAGCATGCCCACTTTCCCACACGGGTCACTGGATAGTGAGCAAGAGCAGGAGCCCTGGCTGATAATCTTCCCCTCACTAGACTGGGGGCAGTGAGGCCACCCAGCTGGAATCAGCTAAACTCACTGAAGAACATGGGTCTGTATGGCTCCAGTAACACACGGACCAGTGCTCTTAACCAACGGGGGCTCGGTAAGAATTCTTTGTAAGGATTTCTTTTAATGGACGGATGGGGATGAAGTTCCCTCTTAACTGCAAGTCCTTACTCTCAAAACCATGCCTCTTCCTGGCTGAGGAGATGGACACAGTTAGGGAGGTGTCTGCAGCCTAGATTGCTACACACAGAGGATCACATACTATGGTGACTGGAGCATCAGGGAACTTCGAAGAGCAAGGGATGAGAAAGTGCCACCCAGCCCATTGAAGCTTGGCCCTCCAGTACCCCAACTCCACAACTCCCCCCCCACTGAACCCCATCCTCCCAGTACCCCAACTCCCCCCCCCCCCACTGAACCCCATCCCTCCAGTACCCCAACTCCCCCCCCACTGAACCCCATCCCTCCAGTACCCCAACTCCCCCCCCACTGAACCCCATCCCTCCAGTACCCCAACTCCCCCCCCACTGAACCCCATCCCTCCAGTACCCCAACTCCCCCCCCCACTGAACCCCATCCATCCAGCACCCCAACTCCCCCCCACTGAACCCCATCCCTCCAGTACCCCAACTCCCCCCACACTGAACCCCATCCCTCCAGTACCCCAACTCCCCCCCACTGAACCCCATCCCTCCAGTACCCCAACTCCCCCCCACACTGAACCCCATCCCTCCAGTACCCCAACTCCCCCCCACTGAACCCCATCCCTCCAGTACCCCAACTCCCCCCCACACTGAACCCCATCCCTCCAGTACCCCAACTCCCACCACCCCTACACTGAACCCCATCCCTCCAGTACCCCAACTCCCACCACCCCTACACTGAACCCCATCCCTCCAGTACCCCAACTCCCCCCCACACTGAACCCCATCCCTCCAGTACCCCAACTCCCCCCCACACTGAACCCCATCCCTCCAGTACCCCAACTTCCCCCCCCACTGAACCCCATCCCTCCAGTACCCCAACTTCCCCCCCCCACTGAACCCCATCCCTCCAGTACCCCAACTCCCCCCCACACTGAACCCCATCCCTCCAGTACCCCAACTCCCCCCCCACTGAACCCCATCCCTCCAGTACCCCAACTCCCCCCACACTGAACCCCATCCCTCCAGTACCCCAACTCCACCCACCCCCCCCCAGCCAGGCATCCAACAGTGTTTTGAACGCCCCTGAGGTTTGTCCCTGGAGGATTATTTCAGACATCTCACCCTTAATGTGGAGAAATTCCTTCTTGTCGTCCATCTAAATTTATTCTCACTGGTTTATATTTCTGACCTCTGGTTCTACCTGCCTCACCTAAAGCTTTTAAATATCTTAACATAACCAGTTTTTCTCAAGGCTGTAGAGATCGAGCCTCTGAACGCTACTGATGCCAGACTTACTTATGGAAGAGGTGCTCATGGCGAGGATACCTGGGGCTTTGCTGCAGTCCGTCTCGTGTCTGTGGTCGAATTCGTGACCAATCCACTTTTGGACTTCATCCGTTCCTGAACGGACCCTGGCTGCCAAGAGAGAGAGAGCGAGAGGGGAAATCACCAACAGGTAAAGGATATCAGACCCTGCCAGAGTTCCAGGCCGTATACAGATGTAGCCAAGGGTGCACGAGCTAGGCCAGCACTCCAGGGCGGTATTGAGTGTTGAGTCAGAGGTGCCGTCTTTTGGACGAAGCGTTAAAGCAAGGCTCTGACAGACAGTAAAAAATCTCACGACGGCATTCTCTCAGTATCCTGACCAACATTCGTCCCATGCCACTAAAGCTCAACTGGCCATTCACCTCCGACTATAACTGCACAACAGTTACTACACCACGAAAGAAAATACCCATCGATAACGAAGATAAATGCAAGTATTTTTCATGTAAAGAAATTGCCGCGTTAATTAAATATTTCCTCGACTGAATTGTATTTACTTGGGAGTGTATCTTTTTTTCCGTTGAAATAATTACATGTAAATGCAGATTATTTTAATTTTCTACAGCCACTTCATTCCCCCAACTCCTGGTATAAATTCTCATTCAGTGCTGGCAGGAATGGTCACATCTGGAGTGCATTAGACTCCAGATGTCAGGGCTGTCGGTGGGTTTTGCCGGCATGGTGAGGCAGACAGAATCGGACAGCTGCCATGGGGAGGGAGAGGGGGCAGTTTACACTGGGCTACATCGCGAATGCACAGGAACGGGAGGAGGCCATTCAGCCCCTCGAGCCTGTTCCGCCACTCAATGGCGGATCTGTATCCTAACTCCATCCATCCGCCTGCCTCGGTTCCACAGTTGCGGAACGGCTGACAGGTTTGCATAACAACAGTCACTGCACCACAGAAAGAAAATAACTTCAATTGATACTCAGTTCCAGCCAAAAGCAAATTAATGTACAGATCATTTCCAGAACTGTCCCAACTCCTACAATCAACAGCATGCATTTCACTCCATTAATCTGGTTCAAGCCAAGGTCCTAGAGTACGGCACCACACTCAATGCATTTTTACAAGTGTGTTTCTCTTCCTCTTTCTCTTCCCCGCCCCACTTCACTGTGTAATCATCCCCCACCCCCATTTAAATCCCTAAACACCACGCTGGATAGCGCTTCGAAGAGGGAAAGGACACACTGGCCTTGGAGGGAGTGCAGCGTAGGTTTACTAGAATGATACCTTCAAGGGTTAAGTTACGAGGAGAGATTACACAAATTGGGGTTGCGTTCTCTAGAGTTTCGAAGGTTAAGGGGTGATCTGATCGAAGTTTATAAGATATTAAGGGGAACGGATAGGGTGGATAGAGAGAAACTATTTCCGCTGGTTGGGGATTCTAGGAGTAGGGGGCACAGTCTAAAAATTAGAGCCAGACCTTTCAGGAGTGAGATTAGAAAACATTTCTACACTCAAAGGGTGGTAGAAGTTTGGAACTCTCTTCCACAAACGGCAATTGATACTAGCTCAATTGCTAAATTTAAATGTGAGATAGATAGCTTTTTGGCAACCAAAGGTATTAAGGGATATGGGCCAAAGGCAGGTATATGGAGTTAGATCACAGATCAGCCATGATCTTATCAAATGGCGGAGCAGGTACGAGGGGCTGAATGGCCTACTCCTGTTCCTATATGTTCCTATGAAAGCTCGCTGATTTAACCCCTCCCTGATCCAGGGGAACAGAGGCCAATCGTGGTGACTCCCGGCCTGTCCTGGCCGAGACCAGCTAACGGAGCATCGAGCTGGTACCTCCGTTGTTCAGAACTGTACCAGGCTCTGCACATTGCCGAGGAGCCAGTGGGGAGCAGCTGGTTAATCCAGCATTAAACGGTTAATGTTTCAGCTGTTCATTTGCAGTCACGGGGTTTGGACAGTGTAATGAACTCAGCTCTTGTTACATGTCAAATATTTCATGCAACAATTAGAGTCAAATGCTTTACTGTGTTGTTACACCATTACTTGAAGATGCACTAAAAACAACTTACATTTATACAGCAAATTCTCAGGATGCCCCAAAGCACTTTACACTAATGAATTATTTTTGAAGTGCAGTTACTGTTATGTAGACAAATGCAGCAACCAATTTGCAAACAAGACCCCACAAACAGCGATAAAATGATTAAAGCAAATCAAGTGGTCAGTGATAAATATTGGCCCCAGGGAGAACCCCCCTGCTCTTCCCCGGAAATAGCGGCCGAGAGATCTTTTACGTCCACCTGAGAGGGGCAGACGGAGGCCTCGGTTTAACGTCTCATCCGAAAGACGGCACCTCCGACAGCGCAGCGCTCCCTCAGTGCTGGCACCGGGAGCGTCGGCCTGGATTACGGGCTCAAGTCTCCGCGGCAGGACTCGAACCC